>NW_027211715.1:800000-840000 GCF_022749685.1 Semicossyphus pulcher
CCACCCAGGAGGAGAAGATGCTCCCTCCCATCAAAGACGCAGCCATGGACCCCGTCCCCACTCCCCCCCTCCAAGCCGCCTCCATCCCAGAGACGCAGCAGCCCAGCAGTGCCACCCCCACCCTCAGTGTCAGCGCCCCCCCACAGCCTGTAGCCTCAGAGGCAGCCTCTCCTGTCCAGGTGGTGGTCCCCCCTGTGAAGGAGCAGCCTGTGCAGCCCCTCCCCACTGTGACCAGGCCCGAAGACCTCCTCCCTCCTCCCACCGAGCTGCCAGCTCCTCCCCCACAGACTGACCCCCCCACAGACACAGTGAAGACAGACACTGGGGACCTACAGAGACACCCGGCCGCTCAGACTCCCGGGGAGCAGGGGGACCCCCTCTCTCAGACCGGAGAACCCCCTCGGGTGGAGGAGTCGGTGGAGGAGGACCTGCTGAGCTCCAACGGGAACGTCCACCGCGCAGCCACGGACTTCTACGCAGAGCTGCAGAACGGGGGAGATTATAACGGGGGAGGGCTGAACGGGAACGGCGTGCTGTTGAACGGGGGGGCGGTGCACGGCTCCAGCCAGAAGGAGAGCGTGTTCATGAGGCTGAACAACAGGATCAAAGCTCTGGAGATGAACATGAGTCTGTCCAGCAGATACCTGGAGGAGCTCAGCCAGAGGTAAACACTGACACTGCGAGCCTAAAGGTCAGGCCAGAGGTTCATCACTATCTCTGAACATCAGATTCCCTCAGTCAGAGAACGTAAAGTGTGTGTGCTGCTCATATTCAGGTATAAACTCCAGCACACCACAGAGACACACAGGAGTGGCATCTATCAGTGTCAGTAAGATCCTAACCATAAGCATCCCTCCCTGTTCACACCAACACATCCACACAGAGGTGTGTCGCCTCCACAACAGCAGCTGTCTGTATCTATCACCTGCAACAGCTGCATTCTGCGTGTGATGACGGAGCAAAGACAAACATTTGGAGAATAGAATGTGTGTGTGTGTGTGTGTGTGTGTGTGTGTGTGTGAATATTGTGTATATTACATTCATTTAACATATTACGACAACACATTACAGGGAGGAATGCTGTGAACTTGACCCTGACATCAGAGCGTGTGTTACAGGTTATCCTTTGTGCTTTATCAGATATCGTAAACAGATGGAGGAGATGCAGAGAGCGTTCAATAAGACCATCATCAAGCTGCAGAACACCTCCCGCATCGCAGAGGAGCAGGTCAGTTACGTGAATCAGAGCGAGACCATCCAAACAGGAAGCAGCGTTTGTGCTCGTTTGACTGACACGCGTGTTTGTGTTCCTCAGGACCAGAAACAGACCGACTCCATCCACGTCCTGCAGAGCCAGCTGGAGAACGTCACCAAGCTGATGCTCAACCTCACCGCTACAGTGAGCCAGCTGCAGAGAGAGGTAACACACCTGGACCACCTGCTGCTTATGTAGCGATCACAGGCCTGCTCCGCCTTGTTCAGCCAGCAGAGGAACTGTTTAACTCCGGAGTTCAAGAGCTGACTGACATTTTGAAATCCCACCGAGCAGATAATCAGTGATGATAGTGAGCAAACAGGATGTGGTTTTATTTCCATCACAGTGGATGTTTCAACACGTTTCATCAGACAGCTTGTATTTGGTGTGTAACTCAAACCAGAGTCAGAGACTTGTTTGATTGGAGTGCAAAATGATCTCAGATGTGTTTAAAGGCATGATGTGGTGGAAGAGAGGCGGCGCAGCACATGTGTGAAGCTCAACAAGAACCACTGCACAGATGAAACAACAGACTAATAAGATAATCACAGCTTTGTGTGACGTTTACTTGGATATGTGGAGCTCCTTTAGCACTCCGGCACATGAAACAAAGTGAAGCTTTGTTCAGATTCAGTTCATCGTCTCTGAGACGAACAGAGATCCTGCTGAGCACAGGGAGGGAGCGAACACAGCAGCATGTGGAGGACGTGCAGAACACAGGTCAGCTGTCCCAAACATGTCTGTGAGTCATTCCTCGAATGTTCTTTGAACGTGTTCATGTTCAGTGTCCGACATCAAAGGTTGACCTCTGACCTTCACCGAGAGCAGACGGTTACAGCTACAGTCCAGCTGCTGCAGGAGGACATGTTGTTCCACTGAGAATAAAAAACACTTAAATATTCAGAGGTTAATGAGACACAGCTAAGTCACATGATCTAAGACGAGATACGGTCTTCCTGTTTGCAGCAGCAGGTGCCTCAGCTTTAAACTTTCTGTCAGGACAAAGAGACAAACCAGTGATACGTTCAAAGATCGTAGCATCTCTGAATATAACCCTGTCAAATATAACACGTGAAGAAGAACTCTGGAGCCTGGAGTCAGACAGAAGCAGCCGCTTCCTGTAAACATGCTTTTATTTGTCTGATTAATGTGTGAGATATTTACAGGGTGAGAACAGGAGACCTAATGAGGTCAGTGAAAGAGGAAGCGGACCTTTCCACTTTCAGAACCAAGTCAAGAACAAACTTTCAAAGTCAGACGGTTTCACAGCCGTGTGGATGTTGCTGTTTGGATTTGGGACCTGTGTCAGCCGTCTGTCAGGACACAAGCTGCTGTGTGATTTATATAATCTGATAATAGTGGAGCCTGTGATATATGATGTTTTAACACAGTGATTCTCAGACTGTCTCCTGTCTCTCTGCAGGTGTCGGACCGTCAGAGCTACCTGGTGGTCTCTCTGGTTCTGTGTCTGTTTCTGGGCGCCCTGCTGTGTCTGCAGTGCTGCCGCAGCTCCTCTCCCTCCCCCAGCACCAGCACTGCTGCCCTGCCCAAGAGCAACCACTACCCCAGCCCCAAGAGGTCTGCCAAACATACCATACTTAAAGTCTTTATATATTTATTAATATCTCCTGCTGCTCCTGACTGGAGGAGGCTGGAACGACACAAACGTGCGTTTTATTTCTGTCTTCAGATGTTTCTCCTCGTATGATGACATGAGCCTGAAGCGCAGGGTGGCCTGTCCGCTTGTTCGCTTCCAAGTCCTTCCACTTGTCCTCTACAGAAGGTAAGAGCCCCCCCCCCTCATAAACACACACATGTCCACACACACTAAACACACACACACTACACACACGTCCTCTCCTCAGACCTGCCGTCTTTGTTTCCTGTCCTCGTGTGTTCCTCCCTCTTGCCCTTATCATTCAGACATCGAGCCTTCACGTCAGGATCATGTTGTCGCTGCTGTAGAGCACTGTCTCTCTCTCTCTCTCTCTCTCTCTCCCTCTCTCTCTCTCTCTCTCCCTCTCTCTCTCTCTCTCTCTCTCTCCCTCTCCCTCTCCCTCTCTCTCTCCTCTCTCTCTCTCTCTCTCTCTCCCTCTCCTCTCTCCCTCTCTCTCTCTGTCTGTCTGTCTCTCTCTCTCTCTCCTCTCTCCCTCTCCCTCTCTCCCTTTCTCCCTCTCCCTCTCTCTCTCTCCCTCCCTTCTCTCTCCCTCTCTCTCCCTCTCTTTCTCTCTCCCTCTCACTCTCTCTCTCTCTCTCTCCCTCTCTTCTCTCTCCCTCTCACTCTCTCTCTCTCCCTCTCTCTCTCTCCCTCTCCCTCTCCCTCTTTCTCTCTCCCTCCCTTTCTCTCTCCCTCTCACTCTCTCTCTCTCCCTCTCCCTCTCCCTCTCTCTCTCTCCCTCTCCCTCTCCCTCTTTCTCTCTCCCTCCCTTTCTCTCTCCCTCTCTCTCCCTCTCTTTCTCTCTCCCTCTCACTCTCTCTCTCCCTCTCTTTCTCTCTCCCTCTCACTCTCTCTCTCTCTCTCTCCCTCTCTTTCCTCTCTCCCTCTCCTCTCTCTCTCTCTCTCTCCCTCTCTTTCTCTCTCCCTCTCACTCTCTCTCTCTCTCTCTCCCTCTCTTTCTCTCTCCCTCTCACTCTCTCTCTCCCTCTCCCTCTCTCTCTCTCCCTCCCTTTCTCTCTCCCTCTCTCTCCCTCTCTTTCTCTCTCCCTCTCACTCTCTCTCTCTCTCTCTCCCTCTCTTTCTCTCTCCCTCTCACTCTCTCTCTCTCACTCTTTCTCTCTCCCTCTCACTCTCTCTCTCTCCCTCTCCCTCTCTCTCTCTCCCTCCCTTTCTCTCTCCCTCTCTCTCCCTCTCTTTCTCTCTCCCTCTCACTCTCTCTCTCTCTCTCTCCCTCTCTCTCTCTCTCCCTCTCTTTCTCTCTCCCTCTCACTCTCTCTCTCTCTCTCTCCCTCTCTTTCTCTCTCCCTCTCACTCTCTCTCTCTCCCTCTCACTCTCTCTCTCTCTCTCTCCCTCTCTTTCTCTCTCCCTCTCACTCTCTCTCTCTCTCTCTCCCTCTCACTCTCTCTCTCTCTCTCTCCCTCTCCCTCTCTCTCTCTCCCTCTCTCTCTGCTGTTTCCTGTTGCACACGTGGCCGCCATAGAGGCTGATTTGCTTGTTGCTGTCCCCTCGAGCAGCTCGAGCTCACAGCGAGCTTCTGCTGCAAACACTTAAAGAATGAAAATCTTTGACTCATGAAACCTGAAACTCCCCCTGCTGATCATAATCCCTCAGCTGTGTGTGTGTGTGTGTGTGTGTGTGTGTGTGTGTGTGTGTGTGTGTGTGTGTGTGTGTGTGTGTGTGTGTGTGTGTGTGTGTGTGTGTGTGTGTGTGTGTGTGTGACAGTGTGCCCTTGAGAGGCTGTCATTGCCAGCTTGTGCACATGCAGGCTGAAGGAGTGTAAGAATAGAGCATGCTGGTGCTTCGCTGGCTCGTAGACGTTTGCAAGTAGTGATGGATAATACGACTCCGTGCTCTCTGTGTGATTCCAGCTGTTCATGAGTGTTATCTCGTCCACAGACGTAATTAAAATACACATTTTTGCATCTTTAATCAAACTACTTGCAAGGTCACTTCATGCTTGTTACATGTATGTTTTCCTGTTTGCCATTCCATCATTAACTGGCCCCTCTCTCCCCTCCCCAGTAGGTCCAGATGACTTGTACATTGTAGAACCTCTAAGGTTTTCTCCAGAGAAAAAGGTACAGTGTCTGTTCCACCTGCTGCTGTTGGCTGTGAGGCCGCTCTGTGTGTTCAGTCAGTCTGTATGATGAGTGTGTCAGAGGCAAACCTGTTAGCCACTCTGACACTGTGGGTACATGCATGAGTACATGGAGGCATGGTGAACTGTGGACCCGTGTCACAGCACTGGGATCACTTAGAATGTCTTTGTTGTAGGCCTGCACAATTATAACTGATCTTTGCTCTCACCTCAGGCTGCATCCCTGCTCATTTATAATCCTTTGCTACCTGCTGCAGACTCTCGACGTTGTCTCTGTGTCGTGTGTCAGCAGCTCAGAGTGTAGACGGATTAGTTCAGGAAGCACTGTAGTGAAAATGTAGTTTCCTGTGAGCAGAGCACTCACTCATTAAACACCAACATCACAGTTGGTCATGTTTGTTAAAGATCATATTAGTTGTGCAGCCCTGCTTTGTTTAGATATAATTTGTGTTTCTTCATCATCCCCTGAACCTGCCCTCCCTCCTCTGACCCTTAGTGTGACCTCAGAGTCTCGTAGTGGTGAATCTGGTTTCTCATCATCACAAGTGTCCTGTGTTTGTGTGAATGTCTCTCTAACTCTTCCTCCTCCTGTTTTCTGTCTCTGCAGAAAAAACGCTGCAAAGCAAAGTCTTTGGACAAAGTTGAGAGTGTGACGGCGTCCGAGTCGCCTGTCCCGCTCACAAACGGGGCTCCAAAGTGTAACGGCTTCCAGCCGTGCCTCCCTGAACCTCCACCCCCTCCGCCCCCTCCTCCTCCTCCTCCTCCTCCTCCTCCTTCTCCTCCTCCTCTGCCACCTCCTGCTCTCCCACCTCCTCTCCCTCCCCCTGCAGAGGAGGTGCCATCCCTGCCCGCTTCAGAGACCAGCAGCTGCAGCTCGTCCACCCACTCCGAGGAGTCCTTCACGAGCCGCCTCCCCCCTCCCTCCCCCAGCTTCCCCTCCGCAGGCCTCTGCAACGGCCACGCCCTCCCCTTCCACCTCCAGCAGCCCCCGCCCACAAAGTCCCGCCAGGAGAAGCGCTCGATGAAGAGGAGGAGGTCTCGGCAGACGGAGCTGCAGTTCCCCGCCGTGCCGGGGGGGCGCGTGGGGTCTCTGCCCAGCCTGCAGCAGCTGATGAAGGGAAACAAGGAGATGAGTGTGGGGACCATCGGGGTGACCGCCGTCACCGGACACATTTGAACACTAACTCGAACTTTCTATCCACAGACACACACACGCACACGCACACACACACTATGGTAGCAGACTTGTGTATGAAGGAGATGAGGTCTTACTGCATCCCAAAGAACCACATTTCCCATGAGCACCCAGGCGCACCGCGAGCTGCAGCAGAAGCCCCCGGTCCTCGCCGCTCCTGTCAGAGACCTGTTTACGGTTACGTGCCTTTTATCTGTTAGACTCATGAACACAAAGACTGGTGATGGACACAGAGACTCCAGGTGTTAGTCACATCCATTCAAGTCCATGTTTTTCTACTGGAGAAGCACATTGTCCCCAACAGGTGAGCACCAGTGACTTTTCACCCCCCACCCCCCCCAGTGTGAGCACAGAGAGCAGAGGCCCCGCCCTCAGCTCTACATTCTTCCTGCAGGAACTTCATGAAGTTTGAGCTGCTCTGTGGATGAGACACGGAGCGTGACGTCTCTTTTCCTCATGTCTTCTGTCTTCATGTCATCCGCTCTGTCTGTGTGTCGCATCCTGACACGACTGCAGGTGTGTGTGTGTGGGACCAGAGTGTTACACTTTCCTGTTCTTCAGCCTCTGTCTCTGTCAGTGTGTCAAACCGACCGCCCGAGCTGAATGAAGAGTCCTCTGCATGTGTGTGAGTGTGTGAGTCCTTTCACTTTAGTCCCGTTTGACCTCAAACTCCAAACTCAGGCGCAGCAGGTTGAAGATCCTGAGAGTTCAGGTGAGTCTGGGTCGGGCCCGCAGAGCTCACACACACCAAGAGGAACTGTTACGGGAGATGAGGAGACTGTGAGGAGGCTGAAACAGGCTGCAGGCCAACGACAGGCTTTTATTTCTTCTTCTCTTTTCTTATTGTTGCAGTTTAAAGTTTCCTGTTCAGGGTTCAGGGTTCACTGTACTGTAGGAGCACCTCGGGTGGTAGAGCTGAACGTTTCCACTTCTTTTACACGCACTTACACACACACACACACACACACACGCGCGCAGAGACTACTGGGACCCTGCAGCCGACTCTCACCGACGTTTTATTTATCTATTTATTTATTTAAACAACGAGAGATTTGTGTGCGTGAGGCTGCGGCCTGCAGGGTCTCAGGAGTTCATCCGTGTGCTGCACAGAAATATTACAAAGCGTACGCACACATGACGTCTGTTCTTATTACTCTGACTCTATCACAGCCCTGAGGTACACGTACACTTCTCTTCCCCTCTCCTGTCCGTTTGCCTCAGCCTGAGTTATCAGGCGGTGCGATGTCAGTCACTCGTCCTGCAGCAGCTGCTATCAAACAAGAAAACTGTCAGGATCCTCTCACTGCTGCGTTTGAGTCTGTGCAGAGCTGCTCGTGGAGGAAAGGGCTCACTGAGTCTCGTTTGTGTCCGAATGCTTGTCGACTGATTTTAACCTCTGCCCTGTCGATGGTCACGTGACTCGCCTGCGCTAACGTTCAGGTGGATGTTTGAGCTCTGCAGGGAGTCTCGGACGTGAAGAGGGCTTCAGTGTAGGTTGTTTTTAATGAATGTTTGTGTGTGTGCAGTTTCTGAGCGGCTCTTTGTGGTTGGTTTTGTTCGTTCTAACAGAGACAGAGAATCTTCCTCGTTACCTCCTCTGACCAGCTCCTGCAGCTCCTGCAGCACCTCCTCCTCTCTCACACATCTATCCACCATCACTCGCCTCTCTGTGACTGTGAACTTTAAACACGCCTGCTTTTATTAACCACTCTGACATGTTTCCATCAGCAGCCTGAGCTCTCTGTGCACCCCCACGCTCACTCTTTTATTCACGTGTCATTGCTCTTAATGTGTGCCCCCCCGAGTGATGATTTTAAAGAGAAGGATTTGAATCGTTGATGGACAAAGGGAACGCAGCAGAGACGGATGATTTCATGTGATTCTGTTCGTTCCACACGCCGAGCGAATCATCGTTTTTTTTACCCTTGAATGTGTATGATCTCATGTATGTGTGTAAACCTGTATGCATGTGTTATTATTGATCTCATGTATGTGTGTAAATGTGTGTGAGTTACGCGTAAGACTACTTTGAATCTACTTTTCCTGTAACACAGCGAGTAGGGGGACAAATTCTCAGTGTGCACTTTGTATGACTCCTCATGCCTTTTTGTTTTTCTACCTTATATGTCAAGTGCTTTCTTTTCTCTCTCTCTCTCTCTCTCTCTCCCTCTCTCTCTCCCTCTCTATCTCTCTCTCTCTCCCTCTCTCTCCCTCTCTCTCCCTCTCTCTCTCCCTCTCTATCTCTCTCTGTGATTACTCTGAAGAGCTGCACAGGACTTTTGAGCAGGAGTGAGTTACTACAAAACTGTAGTGCCATTAGAAACTGTGAATTTCTAAATAAAACCTTTTTTGTTGTCTTTCACTTCCTCTTCGGGTGTTTTTATTTGCACGTTGGATAATAACGTCATCGCTGAGGCACTTTTAGAAACAGACGTAAAATGAGAAACTCGGATGGTGTTGAGACTTTAGAAATCCATAAAGGAAAATAATTTTCTTCTTATACTCTTCAAGGAGTCACTGACGGGCTGACGCTCTGAAACTGATCCTCATTCACATGTTATCTGTCCAGCTGGCTTCCCCTTCTGAAGTCGGGACACAATAATGTTCAGCTGATACCGAGAGAGTCTGCTGAATCTAATGAGGATCATCTCTGCAGCACGTCGGTGCAAACACAACAAACTGTTTGCAGGTTCATTCTGCTGCCTTCAAGTGTTGTTGGAAATGTTACTACTGTGGTTACAGTGCCTGAACTACTCCAACAACTGAAGGAACATAAAGTTTGGATGTTGCACAATAAATGCTGACATACAGCTTTAGGATCTGAATCGGGAATTTCCTTTGGATATTGGTGCAAAGCAAAAAATACAGAATGTAGAAAAGCTGAAGAATGGACTCAAAACATGAACTTCAGTGTTTTTAAAAGATGACAGAGTCTAAAAATGAACTTGGATAAGAGGTCTTTACTTTAATGTAACTTAATGGGCATCTTCAGCAAGTTAACTAAGACCTGAGCACCACGTCCTCCACAGGTTGTGCAAAGCCCCACAGGAGCAGAGGTCCTCACCGTGCAGCTGCATCACTGCATGCATCAAAGAAAGATAACTATGACACTGAACACAGGGTGGATGATCAGAGACGGAAGCAGCACATAATGATCTGTAATTGTGACAGAGCTTTGTCACTTTCTAACAGAAACTACTTCCTGTGGAGACACTGAAAGCTTCGTCTCTGCTTCTCTGTTTGTTAAATCTATTCCACAATATTCAAGTTTTTCTAAACAGCATCAAACGAAAAACAGACATAATCACGTTACACCAACCTAACGATAACTCCAGTCAGCATAACTTAACAAGAGACATTAAAACAACTTGAACTTTAAGACTAAGAAATCCTTAATGACTTGGTTCCTTTGTTCCTGTAGACTTGAACTTTGTTCAACACAATAAATAAATGAAAAGTAATTTTGTTATGATTATAGGAATATTTATTTTCCCATCAGATTACATTAATAACATTAATAAGATGATTGTTTCAAGCTGTGTGTTTAATAAGGTCCCAAGGAAAGGAGAAAAACCTTATTTGTAATAGGCCTGTTTAAAGTTAACCTTTAATAAATGATCTCAGAATGTTCTTATTACATAACATGTCTATCAATAAAGAAGAAGAAGAGGCGCGATGCTACCTCCGACCACACGGTGTCGCTGTGAGCAGAGCGGGGCGCTGTTTACGTTCATCAAAAACAACATGGAGGACGAGCTGGATGTTGATATCGAGGGGGACGAGTTTGACAGCAGTCTGAGGTGAGACTCTTTAAAGTCTGGGGTTATTTAACATGTAGACTGTCCGCTGGGTCAGTCTGCTTCAGTCCGGACCGGTTTACGGAGACCTGGTGCCGTTTTCAGCCCCGTAGAGGAGGGTTAGCGGGGTTAGCTAGCTGTCCTGTGTGGCAGCTGGAGCTTTTACCTGTTATGTTAGTGTTCATATTAATGTTAATGTTTAAATTTAATGTTAAAGCTTCTGGTCTGTGTTTTGTAGTGAGCTGCACGGTGCAGGTTTAGACCAGGAGCAGTTTTTGCAGTCTGCGTGGAGGAGCAGCGCGGGGATGCTGGTAAGACTCCATGAAGCTAACTGTCCAATTGCCGGATGTTTACCAGTGTGACTGTCCTTGGAGTTGACTCTGGTTTTCTGTCTGTGTTTTTGTGCAGCCGTGGGAGTTGGACAGCTCCATCAGCCCGGAGAACAGGGAGGTGATAGAGAAGATGCTGCTGGAGGAACAGTATCCTTTCACTGACCTTAAACGCATCACGCACATGAACAGTTTATGATCACACAATGTGGGAAAATAGAGTGTTACAGTAAAAGCCCCGGGATGAGCTGAAAGATTAAAGACATTTATAATTGAACAGATTGTGTCTTTAAGGATGAACATTTTAATGTATAAAGAATGTAGAGACAGAAAATGAATCCAAGAGAGAAATGTGTTTTAACAACAGATAATTCAACAGTTTGTTATTCCCGCCTCTTCAGTTTTATTATTGTCTTAATTTACTGAAACATTGTCTGTGTGCAGCGTTTTTGTTTGGATCATAGCTTGGATCAGTCATCATTAAATCTGTTTGTCCTGAGCTGTACCTGTAGATATTACCTGACAGGTGAGCAGGTTCCGAATCACATCTGGGAGAGTAACGCAAACAACAAACCCAAAGTGAAGAAGTAAGTCAGCTGTTCACGCGGAGCAGAGGTCTCTCGTGTTCCTCTTGTTGTTGGATTAATGTCCTTCTGTTGTCTGATGGATGTTCAGGTCTCCGGCCAAAACCTCGACCTCTTCGTCAGGACCGTCCTCTCGATGGTCCCAACAGGAGAGAGAGCTGTTTGAGGAAGGGCTGGTAAGGTGGAGTCTAACTTGTGCTGTGTGTACAGGCCAGTAACAGGTATTAACCATATATAACCCTACATATACGAGGACCCTGAGGTGTGTTTCTCTGCAGGCTCAGTTTGGTCGGAGGTGGACAAAGATCTCCCAGTTGTTGGGCAGCCGTTCTGTTCTGCAGGTGAAGAGTTACGCCAGACAGTACTTCAAACACAAGGTGAGACGTGTCCTTCACTTTTCACCTGTGTGACGAGTTTCAGTTGAAGTCATCCAGAGTTAAACTTTCCACATTACTCAAACTCTGTCACGTTTAATCCTCAGGAGGGTTCGGGCAACAAAAAGGAACAATAAACAAACTCTTCTGTTATCCTGTTTTTGGTTGTTTTTTTTCAGACAAAATCAGAAGGCACAGCAGCCCCCCCTGCAGGTCACCTGCTGCACCTGCAGCCTCCTCAGCCCACCTCCAGTCAGGCCCCCCCTCTGACAAACACAGTGCGTATAGAGAAGCTGTCTGATGAAGAGGATGAGGAGGTGGACATCACAGACGACCTGAGTGATGAAGGAGACAGTGATGATAAAACTGAGTCCTGTGAGCTCCACACTGACCCCCCCACAGAGGAGCAGACAGAACCAGGTCTTACTCAGACCGATGAACATCCGAGCCACAGCTCCTTGTCTCCACAAAGTCCTCGACTAAACCCTGTGGTGACGGTGTCGGACCAAAGAGGATCCATCCCTTCAGATCCTCCTCAGGCAGGAGCTCAGACAGACTCACAGCACCAGGACCAGAGCTCCCAGTCTGAGAGTCCAGCACAGAGCGCTCAGCTGGAGGATGCCTGCGGGGATGAGCCAGGTTAGACTGTTAGATTTATGTAAACATTACCTCATGATGAAGTCCTTCCGGGTTCCTTTGTTGAGGTTAAACTGTGCTTGTAACTTATTCCTAGACCCTGCTGAGAAGACGGAGCAGAGTCTGACTGCTGGACCAAAAGAAGAAGAAGACGAGGAGGAGGAGGAGGAGGAGGAGGAGGAGGAGGAGGAGGAGCTGCTGAAGCCCCCTGAAGAGGAGATAGAGATAGACATGGAGAGCATCACTGAAGATGAGAAACAAGCTATCCCAGAGTTCTTTGAGGGCCGACCTTCAAAGACCCCTGAAAGATACCTGAAGATCCGAAACTACATCCTGGATCAGTGGTAAACCTGAGACATGTTTGCTCACTTGTTTCTTCGTCCCTCTGCAGAGGAAGAAGAGCTCAGTGATTGTTTTGTTCACCAGGATGAAGAGCAGACCCCGGTACCTGAACAAGACGTCCGTCCGGCCCGGTCTGAAGAACTGCGGGGACGTCAACTGCATCGGGAGGATCCACACGTACCTGGAGCTGATTGGAGCCATCAACTTTGGCTGCGGTGAGTTCACTGAACTCACAATTTCATCTTTGTTCTTTATGCGCTGCGTTTGGAGCTTTTTGAAGTTTTAAGTCGAGATACAAAAACCAGACAAGGATGTAAAAATGACGAGCAAACTGTGCGCTGGGCGTTACGGAAGGAGAGGGTTAAAGGTCATCTTCTCTCTCATCTTCTCTCACAGAACAAGCCGTCTACAACCGTCCGAGGGTGGTGGACCGGTCCAAGCAGAAGGAGGGAAGAGACGTGCTGGAGGCGTACCAGCTGGCTCAGAGGCTGCAAAGCATGGTGGGTAACCATCAGATCTAAACACCAAACATCTGAACTTTGAGTGAACTGGACTGTGAGCTAACTGCTGATTGGCTGTGTTTGTAGCGGACCAGGAAGAGGCGTGTGCGGGACACTTGGGGGAACTGGTGCGATGCTAAAGATCTGGAGGGACAGACGTACGAGGTTTGGACACAACCTGTGAACTTATTATTCATCAGTGTTTAGTTTCACTTTACTCACTCATCCTGTGTGTTTGTTTCTCAGCATCTCAGTGCGGAGGAGCTCGCTCTGCGGAGAGAAGAGATGAAGAACCGTCCGAAACCCTGCAAGAGCTCCAGATTCAGAGAGTGAGTGTGTCCGCGCAGCCTTGTGTTTATATGTGTGTAAAATCTGACGGTCTCGCTCCTTCTTCCAGGTCTTTGGATCCGTTCCAGCTGATCCCCTGCAGGTCTTTTGGAGAGGACGTACAGGTCAGTGACATCATCTTTCTCTTTCATTATCGCTGTTACAAACATGGCAGTCACCAGGAACAAAGGAAGCAACATAAAGCTGATGTGGTTTAGATCAGGGGTTCCCAAACATTTCCATGCCAAGGCCCCCCAAACAGCATTAGCTTCTGGCCGGGGACCCCCAAACCCACAGACAACAGAGAGAGGGACAGCGTCGATTTTTTTGGCAGCATCCGCACCAAGCAATTCTCGGACAATGTCTTTGGTAGCTGGTAGAATCAAATCCTCTCCAATTGTGTGAGGTTTTTTAGCACGAGCAATGTGGTATGAGGCTAAAAATGATGCCTTCAGGGCCCGCTCGGCACGGTAGCTTTCTGTGTGAATGCAGCAGATTGCCTGACCAAATGCTCTTCTTTACGTCTGAAGAAGTCTACTGTTTTATCGGCCTCTGCCGGATGTTTTTGCATCCAGTGACGCTGAAGTTTCGAAGGCTTTAAACACTCGTTTGAGAGGGTCTCCAGACGGAGGATGCGTTTCGGGCAATCATGGCCATTTTTCTGTATTGCTGAATTTGAGAATCCGAGATTACGGCAGTTTACGTGTTGTTAGGTTCAGGACAAATGGTTATTAAAAAAAAATTATTATTTTTTTTGCATTTTTTTTTTTTTTTCCCCTCCTATTTTCTGAGCCCCCCTAGCGCTCCCCCTGGCGGCCCCCACTTTGAAAACCACTGGTTTAGATAACAAACACTGCTGTGTGTGGTTTAGATTACCGACAATGATTGAAACACAAAATGTCGCCTATAAACTACAAAAAGAGGAATCAGGTGGTGCAAAGAGCAAAATGAAAGGGCCGCAACTCATCCAGAAAACCCAACAAACAGCTTCCTCCACAGACTCTCTGTAGCTGACAATAAGTTTCACGAAAGACAATAAAACACAAACACACGTTAACACCTCAGAGACACAGAGGCGACTGCTGAGGGTTGATCTCATCATTCAGTTATCAGACAGCTTGTGATGAGTGGCAGCCGAATCCAGGGAAGACTGGAGCACCTACACAGGTGGGCTGTCCCTCTCCACCATAAGGTACAGATGACTTGTTTGTCACCTTAACTGACAAAGGAAAAGAAAGCAGATAAAGAGCACAACATGCAGGGTGTCCTGCAGGAAGAGAGTTTTTATTATCAAGGTTATGAATCATCAGAAGTCATTATAAGATGCTTTTGGAACGTCACTGTATAAAATGCATTTCTTACATCTTCTCTTGCACCGACGTCTGGAGCGACCAGTGTGGAGAAACTCTTAGCTCTTGTTTGTTGTCCTCAGGAACCATTCCAGGTCATTGTGTGTGCAGAGACTCTTCTCATCATGGACATGGTGTGCTACACACACACACACACACACACACACACACACACGCACACGCACACGCACAGGGCTTCTATTATTTCTCTGTATGTGCCTCCTTGTCTCCTCTCTCCTGCCTGTGGCCCAGGCTTCTCACATATTAACAGAAGAAGAGAGAGGACGCTTGGCTTGTTTTCGATATCAAATGTATCATACAGTGTCTCAATCATTTAGTGTATTTACTTGTATTCCTATTTTCTTAAAATGATACGCCTGTGTGTTGTGTCCATCAGCACGCACACGTGTCGAGGGGAGAAGTCATCGGCCTGCTGGGAGGAACTTTCAACGAGGAGGAGAAAGTGTTAAAGGTGAGAGAGCGGACGATGAGGAGAGAGAGTTTATTTACAACACAGTGAGGTTTGTATTCATTGAGACGTGTGTGTGTATGTGTGTGTGTGTCTGTGTCTGTGTCTGTGTCTGTGTCTGTGTCTGTGTGTGTGTGTGTGTGTGTGTGTGTGTGTGTGTGTGTGTGTGTGTGTGCAGATCTGTGCTGCAGAGCCGTGTAACAGTGTGAGCACCGGTCTGCAGTGTGAGATGGACCCGGTGTCTCAGACTCAGGCCTGTGACGTGCTCTCCTCTCTGGGCTTCAGTGTGGTGGGCTGGTACCACTCACACCCCTCCTTCCACCCGAACCCTTCAGTTAGAGACATCAACACGCAGGACCAGTTCCAGGTGAGACCATTGAAGTCACGCTGGAGTGAGTCTGCATGAAGGTGTGATCTGATTCCCTCGGTTCTGATTCTTTCAGAGTTATTTCTCTCGTGGTGGAGCCCCCTTCATCGGGATGATAGTGAGCCCGTATGACCCAGCTAATCGCTCCCCCCACTCCCAAACCACCTGCCTGTTGGTGAAAGCGAGCCAGGAGCCCTCAGGCCCACAGAGTGAGTTCCACACAGAAACACGTCAATGATTTAAAACTGTTCAGAATCTAAAAGTGGAAACCAGCTGACACTGTCGCGTCTCTGTCTCTCTGCTCGTCCTCAGAGCTGCCCTACAGATTCGACTTCCTGTCCTCAGCCGACCGTCCAGACTGGGAGCAGACGATGAGGAGAGCTCAGTGGATCATCCACAAATACTGTCAGACACCCGGGTGAGAAGACAGAGTCACCACTGCGCTGACTCGTGTGGTTTGATGCTGATCCTTCCTTCATGTCTGAGGATCTAAAGTGTTTCTCTGCTCTCTGTAGGAGCGTGCAAATGGAGAGGTTTTTCCGTAAAGACTCCCATCTCACCTGTCTGGAGAAGGTCTGTCTAACGGATCAGTTTACCTGCTGATAGCAGCTTTTACTGTTTTCATCTCTTTGTCTAATTTGACCTCTTCCGTTGACCTCCTCCCTGTAGATGCTGTCGTCCCTGGCCAGGTACCTGGAGCCCCTGCCGGATGAGGAGGGAGACCCCTTCCTCACACAGATCCAGGCTCTTTTCCAGTCGGACTTTATTGCCAAACAGCAGCAGGAGCCTGAAGAGGAGGAGGGAGAGTCTTTGAATGTGTCACACAGAGCGGTGGAGTCAGCTGAGCTTGTTTTTGATCAGCTGATGGGCGAGGAGGGGCCCCCGCAGGGAGGAAGAGACTCTGACGAAGAAGTTAGCAGAGCTTCTGACAGCAGCTCAGAGACAAACAGCAGCACGGTGTTACATCTGGGCTCTGTGCTGTCCACTGAACACGACTATTTACTGTGATCATGGACCAAACAGTTTACTGACCATTCCTTCATGTAAATATCATCTTCTTTTGTACCAGTGTTACCAGCAAAGCAGAAACCCAAAGACTGACCAGCACAGGTGTGTGTCTGTGTGTGTCTGTGTGTGTGTGTGTGTGTCTGTGTCTGTGTGTGTGTGTGTGTGTGTGTCTGTGTGTGTGTCTGTGTGTGTGTCTGTGTGTGTCTGTGTGTGTCTGTGTGTGTGTGTGTGTGTGTGTGTCTGTGTGTGTGTGTGTGTCTGTGTCTGTGTCTGTGTGTGTGTGTCTGTGTCTGTGTCTGTGTGTGTGTGTGTCTGTGTGTGTCTGTGTGTGTGTGTGTCTGTGTGTGTGTGTGTGTGTGTGTCTGTGTGTCTGTGTGTGTCTGTGTCTGTGTGTGTGTGTGTGTGTCTGTGTCTGTGTCTGTGTGTGTGTGTGTCTGTGTGTGTCTGTGTGTGTCTGTGTCTGTGTGTGTCTGTGTGTGTGTGTGTGTGTGTGTGTCTGTGTCTGTGTCTGTGTCTGTGTGTGTGTGTGTCTGTGTGTGTGTGTGTGTGTCTGTGTGTGTCTGTGTGTGTCTGTGTGTGTCTGTGTGTGTGTGTGTGCATGGTCTAACGTAGCCAACTTTCATCGTAACATTTAGACTTTTTTAGTTAATTGGGGACAAAACGTCTCAAATTGGGAAAACAAGTTTCAGGTCAGTGTTTCAGGTCAGTGTTTCAGGTCAGTGTTTCAGGTCAGTGTTTCAGGTCACGCTGCAGGAAATGAATCTGTCTGAGGTCGAGTGTGTTGTTGGGAAACAGTCGGTCACTGTCTCAGTCATGCAAGTTTCTTTAAAACATGAAATTAAAAATATATTTTCATAATGTGTCGTCCTGTTTTATGCCTACAACTTTGATGAATTCCCAAACTTATATTATTGTAGCCCTAAAATACACACAATTTGCCCCAGGGGACTAAACAATAAAAAACCCTGTTCACTGTAGTACAATGACTGTTATTAAAATAAAGACAACATATATATTTATAGTTCGATGGAATATCGAGGTCAGAACTTTGTAGTCCCCGTTGTAGCTTCCACATCAATCGATTATTATGAATTGTATTTTATTATTATACTTGTATTATCGTATTTTTGTAATAACTTGATTAATTATTTGATTTGGAACTTAATGCGACCAGGATGCTAACGATGCGCCCGGAACCTTTCTGCCTCGAGGGTTTCCTATCGGATCATTTTAGTAGAAGGAACGTCAAACTACCAAAACAACCAAAGTTTCCGTTCAGTCCGGTGTTTAAAGTTCTGTCGTTTCGTGGAGCAAAGTAACCAAATGTTTTTACCCCAGCGTGTTCATTTGTTATGAAGCTAAGTTCCGGGACAGATGTTAACATCTCGGGTTATTGTTATCGGTCAGCGGTGGCCAAGGTTACTGTAGCTATCAGCTGGCGTCCACTGGCTGTACTGACATTGAGCGCTAAGAACGGTGTTCACTATCGTTGATATCCACGTAAAGAGAACTGATTCAGGTCAAGTACAGGAAGTAACGTCGACGTCCTGCGAGTAATTTCTACACTAATATGAGCTCTCTGCTTTTGTCGCTGCCGTCTGAACTGTGAATCAGGACGAGGTGCGTTCAAGTACCAGCACGGAAAATGGTTTTACTGTGTTTCAATCTATTCAGGGGTGCTCGCTTCTGTGCCCGTCCTGCATACCTGACACGAAACTTGCACCTGAAGAAGCCTCGTATCACTTGTAACGTAACCATTGACTCTGTCCACCTCAGAGCTGCTAAACCTATTTCACCCTGTAGTAATGGGAGGACGATGTGTTTCCGGATCAGTTCCAGAACCAATTTACTGCTGCATCCTGGTTCTGTGCTGACCCGGTGTGGACTCCACTTCCACACCTCCGCCCCTGTGAGGGCCCTGCCTGGGCCCCTGCTGTGGCTCGTGCTGAAACCTCTGCAGAAGCTCATGGCTATAATCCTGGGCAGGTAGGAGATACACGTATCTAAACGGTGACTCAGTGCTGATCCATCAAAGCAGTCACAAAACAAGACCACACCTGTTGTTGAACACAAGTTAATGATGTTTAATTATTGTTAATTCAATGTTTTTTTCAAAGTGAAACCAGTTATGCCGGAACGAAGATGTAATACTAAATGAACACATCCATTTATACATGAGTTAGTACTGAATTCATTAATGATTGATTGATTAAATAATGAACACATTCTCATATTGTTTTAGCAAATATTACAATGACCTGTTGCAATGTTTCTGATAATTAATTCGTTTTTAATTAACTTAAAAAATATATCCTCTTCCATTACCGTAATATGTGTAATATGTGAGCATGCTCAGACTTTCCTGTTACACTCACTATCCTCCTGGCTCAAAAACGATGTCAGTAACTGACTGACTGTGACTGATGAATAAAGTGGCACACACTGGGACTGGGACACTCGTAGTGATTTATCTGGTTTCATCCTGGAGTCGACGGTAGCTCAGTCTCTAGACATCTCTGGGGGGGACTTGACTTTGGAACCGGAGGGTGGCCGGTTCAAGTGCTGGTGCGTACCAGGCACTGCTCGGGGGGCATGTCCCCCCTCACTGCCCCCTCACTCTGACATCTCTCCATTAATGCATGTCCACAGGGTCCTGTGCATGTGTGTATTTCAGGCCTTTGTGTGTGCAGCACGTTTGTAAGCACAGAGTGAAAAGATTGAATTTCCCCTCTGAGATTGATGAAGTATTTCTTCCTCCTCCTCCTCCTCCTCCTCCTCCTCCTCCTTCTTCTTCTTCTTCTTCTTCTTCTTCTTCTTCTTCTTCTTCTTCTTCTTCTTCTTCTTCTTCTCCTCCTCCTTCTCCTCCTCCTCCTCCTCCTCCTCCTCCTCCTCCTTCTTCTTCTTCTTCTTCTTCTTCTTCTTCTCCTCCTTCTCCTCCTCCTCCTCCTCCTCCTCCTCCTCCTCCTTCTTCTTCTTCTTCTTGGACAAAGAACTAAATTTGGAACTAAATTTCAATGCTCCGACTTTTTCTCCGTCTTAAAGGAGCCTCAGAGGATTCTGTTGTGTTCATCCTTCTCCTCTGTAGGCAGAATGTGATTGAAATGCTCTCTGAGTCTCTCTAAGCAACAGAAACACATCTCTCAGACCCCCCCTCCCTTTGTGTGCAGGAGTATCAGGAAGTGGTGGGTGGCTCTACCAGCAAACCGCCGGCAGCTCTTGCACGACTGGGCCTGGCAGCGCCGATGGCACCTGGCAGCGGGGGCAGGTTTTACCATGATGATAGCAGTCCTTCTTCTCCTGACCCACCTGGACGAGTCCCCGTTGACGGGGCGGACACGCCTCCTGGTGTTCAGCAGAGAGAAGTGCATGGAGCTGGCTGCTCTGACCTCAGAGGCGGTGAGAGAGGGACAGAACGTACGATGATGCTTTTTAAACAAGACAACTTCTTTAATGCTTACGTGTGTGTGTGTGTGTGTGTGTGTGTGTGTGTCTGTGTGTGTGTTTCAGTACATGGAGGAGTTTTCAGAGCTGTTCGTCCCAGTCTCTGACCCCCGTCACCAGGTGGTGGAGCGGGTGGTGCAGCACCTGGCACAGAGGAACAAGGACATCCCAGAGATGTCTGATGTCACCTGGAGCGTCCACGTGGTGCAGAGTCCCACCATCAACGCCTTCGTCCTCCCCGTCAGTAACAGATTCCTCTCATGTCATCGTCTCATTTTGTAGCATGCTTAAAGTCACGTCTTCCTTAAAGTCCATTTGAAGCTCCTGTGAGGAGTTCATCGCGGGTCATGAAACACACTGAAATGAACTCCGTCCAGCAGCTTTAAGCTTCACTGTTGCATTTGTTTCTCGGGTCATAAAACACGAGTAGATGAGTTCAAAGTGATTTTCTGCACAGGTGGACCTCACAGACTCACAGTGCAGTGGTTACAGTGCAGGTACAGCTCATGGCTCATGTTTGGATCGTATGTTTTCTTTGACGTAGAACGGGAAGGTGTTCATGTTCACGGGGATGCTGGACACTATGACGGATGTTCACCAGCTCACCATCATTCTGGGACATGAGATGGCTCACGCTTTGCTGGGACACTCTGTGAGTACACACCCTCCTGCAGACTGTTTCCCTGCATGGTTAAGCAGCATGTGAGCTGCTGCAGGGATGAAGTGTTTATGTAACCATCGCTCTGATGCTACGACAAAGCCAACCTCTGTGGTGAACAGTTAATGTCACACGTTCTGTGCACAACCTTCACCAGTAAACATCACTGTCCTGAATGGTTGTAGAATGGTTACTGCACTCCCTAAGCTAATGTAAGGCTATACCGTCTCCACCGCGGTCACGTGACTGTAACAGCCCCTCCACTGAGCTTCACTTGTCTGTGTCCAGTGTGATGATGTTTGTTTGTTTGTTTGTTTGTTTGTTACTCCTGATGGAAAACATCACTGAATGCTAACTGGACTAATTTAGATAACACATGCATGAAGCTGGAGCTGCACGGTGGTGCAGTGGTTAGTGCTGTCCCCTCACAGCTAGAAGGTTCCTGGTTTGATTCCCGGCTCAGACGTAGTGGGCCTTTCTGTGTTAGTCTGCATGTTCTCCCCGTGCATGCGTGGGTTCCCTCCGGGTGCTCCGACTTCCTCCTGCAGTCCAAACACATTTCGTTAGGTTCATTGGTGACTCTAAAGTGCCCGCAGGTGTGAGTGTGAAAGGTCGTCTGTCTCTGTGTGTCACAATATAAGTGTGAAGGAAACAATAAATGAACTTGCTGCTCTCTTTAGTCCAGCTGAACACAAAGGAGTCTTTTGTGTGTCTTTGATGCTTCTTCTTCTTCTGCTGTCAAAGCACCTTGGGCTGCTGTCAGTGGGTGCATGCTGTCTCAGTTTCACCTCCTCATCACTTTGACTGCTCACAACCGGCTGACAGAGATGTTCGCTCTCTCTTCTTCCTACAGCAGAGGTCAACACTCTCAGACAGGGAGGACTCCGGCCGAGCACTCTCACAGGACGTCTTTTGACTCCGTATCTTTCACATTTTTTACAGGGCAGGTGTTAGCATGAGGCTAACTGTGTAGCCTTAGCATCAGGCTAAAGATTTGGTGCTCCTGTTTTACAGGTGTAGACTGACTCTATTGCATCATATTGTTGACTGCAGCACTTCACGTCAAAACCACTTTATGTTCAACAGAAGGGTCACCGTGATGACCTTTAGGCTCATTAATAATCCACATTTTGTTCCAGTAACAACAGTGCAGCTTATAGACGAGAAGTGATGCCTGTTAAATGTCAAATGACCGACCGCACAAAGACCGCACGACGCAGTCTGATGCAGAAAACACTGTTAGCTCTGTGAAGGGCTGCAGCTCCAGAGCGTCAGCAGCTGCTGAGAGCTGCTGAGAGCTGCTGACGCTCTGAGCGGCAGGACAAGTCACTGGAAACACTCAGAGAGCAAATAATGTTTAAGAACAAAGGTTAGTCATTTAGAAGCTCCGCACGCACGCACGCACGCACGCACGCACGCACAGACACACAGAAGAAGTTACAGCTGGAAGTGTTCCAGGTCTCTCCCACACAAGGATGTGAAATATGTTTATTGACCTCCTGTGTGTGTGTGTGTGTGTCTGTCTGTCTGTCTGTCTGTCTGTCTGTGTGTGTGTGTGTGTGTGTGTGTGTGTGTGTGTGTGTGTGTGTGTGTGTGTGTGTGTGCTCAGCCTCACTCTGTATTCAGTTGCAGTGTTGTTGCATCAGCCGATGGTACTGACTCTCTCTGATCCTGTGTGTGCTGTGATGACCAAAGTCCACCTGTTCATTCATCCTCCACTCACCTGTTTTCTCCCTGACGCTCCTTCCTCCTCTTCCTCCTCTTCCTCCTCTTCCTCTTCCTCTTCTTCTTCTTCTTCTTCTTCTTCTTCTTCTTCTTCCTCCTCTTCCTCCTCTTCCTCTTCTTCTTCTTCTTCTTCTTCTTCCTCCTCTTCCTCCTCTTCTTCTTCTTCTTCTTCTTCTGAAAAGCGTGTAATGAAGCGGGCGGTGTTTGCAGACTTTAAACGTCCTCGGAGGAAATGGTTGAAGGAGATTTTAATTAGTTGAAGTGAATGAGCATCGATGGTTTGGATGTGTGCTGTGCTGGGCCGCCTGTTAAAACCTCTAAATCTGTTCCTGCAGAATAGATGGGAGCGATCGATACGTTCCGGCTGACTCGTTCACCTCCCACAAACTTTTTACCTCCATATTTCTCTCCCTTTCCTATTATCTACCTGTCTTTTACTTTCTTCTCTCCCACCTTTCCCCCCTGTCATCCCTCTGCTCCCCTCTCTGCAGGCAGAACAGGCCAGTCTGTGCCACGTGGTCGACCTGCTGTCCCTGATTCTGCTGACAGCCATCTGGGCCGTGTGTCCTCGGGACAGCCTGGCCCTGCTGGGACAGTGGGTCCAGGACAAACTCTCCCAGGTGAGACCCAGAACAGAGTGTCACTGCAACAAATACAGCATCAAAGAAATGATCACACTTACTGTAACACACAAAGGTCACTGACAAGACGACAACACACCTGTACAGTTTGTGATGTTAGTCCCAGATCAGCCTGCAGTGAAACATCTCTTTGTCCCCCTCAGTTGATGTTCAGTCGTCCGTTCAGCAGGAAGCTGGAAGCTGAGGCCGATCACGTGGGACTGCAGTTAGCTGCTAAGGTATTTATTAAACCAGGAAGTACCTTTGATTGAAACCTGGTCATAGCAGCAGACTAACTACAACACAGATAACACAGACATCACAGACACAAGGCAGATACCAGCTCAAACACAGACTGCATCTCACAGCTACATGTTTTTAACAGGTTCATTTTCTTTAACTCGATAATGAAGATGAAGAATACTCTGCAGGTTAGCCCTGAGCTTGTTACGTCTCCCAGCTCAGGGCTAACCCTCGGTACCTGCTGAGGACACCAGCTGGTGGAGGGGAGCTGAAAGACCGGAGGTCTGGGTCAGAAGATTACACAAGTATGAGGGCAGTTTACCCAGCATGCCTTGTGCCCAAATGAATCTGGGGATCAGTAGGTCTGCCTTACTCAGGAAGATACTGTAGAGATGCTTTTCGACTGTCAGTCTGTCTCACACGATGTAGACGGTCAGTAAGAGCCTGTCAATGGCCTTTATAGACAGACCCCCCCCCGAGCAACCTTCACGCGAGTGAGCGACCTGCGCGCGAGCGAGCGACCTGCGCGCGAGCGAGCGACCTGCGCGCGAGCGAGCGACCTGCACGCTGACAATGCCAGTTAAGTCAAAGATCTGAATGGTGCGATAAGGAAGGCCTGCGTGACTCTTTCAGTGATCTTAGGATGCAACAGATGCAACAGATAAGAGAGATGCTGAGGCTCCTGCATTTTGTTTCAGCCCATCTCTCTGCGAGTTCCCCAACTCTGTGGGACGGCAGCACTTTAACATAACAAGACAATATGAAAGATTTATGGTGGTAATGTAGGTAAACCCTGTAATCTGCCTGCAGGACACCAGGGGGCACTATTGTCAAACTAAAGTCAGCCCAGATGGGTATCTCAGCACAGGACAGAGGGATGCCGCTGTTGCTGTGCTTCTGACTCTGACTCTGTGTGTGTGTGTGTGTGTGTGTGTGTGTGTGTGTGTGTGTGTGTCCGTCCAGGCGTGTGCAGATGTGCGAGCAGGTCCTGTGTTCTGGCAGCAAATGGAAATCAGAGACCAGCTGACAGGAGAGCCCGCCCTACCTGAGTGGCTGTCCACACACCCCTCACACAGGAACAGGTTCACTCAGATGGACCGCCTCATACCACAGGTAGACACACACACACACACACACACACACACACACACACACAGTCATCATTATGTCTCAGTTATAGAGGTAAACACATTAAAGCCTCTGTGATCCCTGTGTGAGGACACAGTCCTACACCTGCCTGCTGTTCAGCTGAACGACTGCAGCTCCAGCAGCGGTTGGAAGAACTCTTCATGGAAGTAATGAACCGTCTGGGGAGATGATCTTCCTGCACACGTCTGGGGAGGAGGACAGAGAGGAAGAGGAGAAGGAAGAATCAAGCTTTTAGGGATACAGGAACAACATGTTGACCAAGGGGAGTGGAGACTGAAGGATGGTGTGTGTGCAGAAAGCGATGTAACGTCTGTGTGTGGTTAAAACAATCATCTTCCTCTGTAACAAAAAGGTCTATCTCTGTAGGGATCCTTTCTGTCATGTTGTCACACACTTAGAAGAACAATCTGAGCCTGTCAGTGGAAACAACAAGAACTTTTAGTGGACGACCTTTGACCCATCAAGGATTATGTTGCAGCCATTACAGCCTGTTTCACTGCTGCAGGATGAACACATCTTTGTGTACCTGTGAGTCATTTAGAGCCAATATGTAAAAATAGGACCCAAAACTGGAACACTGCATCCACAGTTACTGTCTCACATGCGCGTGTGTGTGTGTGTGTGTGTGTGTGTGTGGCAGAGACAGAGACAGGTAGAGAGACAGCACAGTGTATGAGGCAACAGCCAGTTTAACCTTGAGTTAGATTGTTGGTACACAGTCAGACGCTTCGAGCAGGAAAGACGAACAGATGGGTAAACCACTAATTGTCCATCAGGTGTCATTGAGTGTGTGTGTGTGTGTGTGTGTGTGTGTGTGTGTTGTATGTCTGTTTATCAGATCATACCCCTGTGTGGTAAATCGACCTCCAGTCGTGGTCGTGGAGGCCGAGCTGCAGCCACAGGCAGTGAAGTGATGAAGACAGTTGTTTTGGGGATTAACCTGTCTGCAGTGTGTGTGTGTGTGTGTGTGTGCGTGTGTGTGTGCACGTGTGCGTGTGCGCGCGTGTGTGTGCGTGTGCAGAGAAGACTCTCACACCAGCAGCTGCAGCAGCACATACGAGGCAGCTCACAGCGGCGCTCAGTGTGCTGAGAGTGATGCATAATGTGATGTTTTTAACCTTGCGCGGGGTGACAGCATCGAGCTACTTAACCCGACTCTTGTGAGGGCACTCCGCCTCCACGAGTGCGCTCATCATCCTTAAGCAAAGCGCATTAAGTCCACTGCTAGCATGAGAGGGAGCCTGTTGAGTGGGAAGCCAAGTGCATGTGTGTGCTCAGAGTCTTGTAGGTGATTCTAAGTGAGAGATTAATGAGTTCGGTGTGTGTGTGTGTGTGTGTGTGTGTGTGTGTGTGTGTGTGTGTGTGTGTGTGTGTGTGTGTGTGTGTGTGTGTGTGTGTGTGTGTGTGTGAGACAGACAGACTGAGAGCTGCTCACACAACCTGTAAGGGATGATTTAAATATTTAAAGTGGAGCTGCAGACTCAGATATCTCAACAACTGCTGCACAGACCGACATGAAATCTTATACAGGTGTTGATGTTCTCCAGACAATGAAGCCCTCAGACTTATGTGACCCTCTGACCTCTCCTCTAGCGCCACCATCAGGTCAGAATGTGTCCAATACTTTGGTTCATGACCAAATACCTAATGACGTTCCCGTCAGACATTTCCTGAGTCTGGAGGTCTTGCACGTGCAGAGTAGGAAGTGTCCACAGCCTCACAGATCTGCTCGTGCAGCTCGGCCGCAGACTGTCCTGATGTTTCTCTCTGTGTCTTTGTTTGTCTCGGCTCCGTCTGCTTCCTTCCTGTAGAATTCGTTTCCCTTCACAGCTGCTTTGTGATGAAGTCTCTCCTCTCCTCATCACAAAGTCACACAGACATGTATCTCAGCTGTTGTCCATCAGTCCTGTAACGTGCTGTTCATGCACTGATCAGTGTGTTAACGAGTGTCTGCTCTCCTCCCTGTCTGTGTCCAGGCTCTGGAGCTGAGGGAGAGCTGCAGCTGCCCGGCTCTTCCTGTGACTGACCCTCGAGCCGTCTTCTCTAGAAGTGTCCGTGTGCTGCTGGAAGACGCAAAGGGCCAGCAGAAACCCCCCCTGCCCCACAGGGGGGCAGCACCTCTCCCCTCTGGACTGTCTGCAGCTCTGCTCGCACAAACTGCCCCCCCCCCTCCTTCCTCTGAGGAGCGACAGGACAGTAAAGACTCCGAGTTCGCTGCTCCTGCTTAAAGATGCTTTTCATTGTCTTTTAAATATCCAAGCACTCGCACAGGGTCGGGCTGCAACTGAAACGATTTCATTATCGATTATCCTGCCAATCACTTCACGATTAATCGATTGTTTTTTAATCCATAAAATGTCAAACTTCTTTTGGACATCAGCTCAGCGGAGCTCAAAGTGAAGTCTGAAAGTTTCTTCTTCCAACCAACAGTCCAAACGCCACAAAGACAAACTGCAGATCCTTCGATTTCACAAGCTTTAAATCAGACAACAGTTAATTTTCTATCAATCAACTCATTGGTTTAGTGACTGTCAGTTGCAGCTCTACACGTAGTTAGTCTCAGCACTGTGGTGAGCAGAAAGTGTCTTAAACTGATGTTAAAGTCAGCGCAGATGAAGACATGGAGGCCCCGCCCACCTCTCCCTGCACAGCTTCATCGTGTGAGAGCGTCTCGGAGCTTCGTGACGACAAAGACGGAACGTTAATGAGACATCCTGTAACGGGGAGGAGCCCAACGAACCTTAAAGCTTCCACACGAGAGATTAATATGTGCATTATACATGAACACAGCAGCAGACCAGAGGAAGCACTTTGTGTGTGCATGTCGGAGGCAGAGGACGACTACATCCTCATTGTGACTGCTGCATTCTCATGCCACACGCACGCACGCACACACACACACACACACACACACACACACACACACACACACACACACACACACACACACACACACGCAGCACTCCTCCTGCAGTCTCAGGGACTTAATGGTGTAAATTCATGCCGGGTTGTTTGCAGGTTTTAAAACAGACTTTTGCTCAGGAATGACAAACATCCGTCGAGCTGAGGAAAGTGATTCACAGGATGTGTGTGTGTGTGTGTGTGTGTGTGTGTGTGTGTGTGTGTGTGTGTGTGTGTGTGTGTGTGTGTGTGTGTGTGTGTGTGTGTGTGTGTGTGTGTGTGTGTGTGTGTGTGTGTGTGTGTGCTGTAACTGTGAAATCAAAAGGTACTACTGTGTTTTCATCTGAACGATCGTTTTATGTGGCAGCTCACAGTCAGTCGGCGCTCTTCACACGGGCGTTTACACCTTTAAGTTCGTTATGTTTTAGTTGCTAATACACTGAACAAAATCCACAGCCACAGGAAGTGATGAAAAAACAAATGTATACATTTAAAGGGCGGGGGGGGCTGTACCGTTTCTTCTCGCACTGTCTCAGCGGTGTTCATGACGAGTCCCTGCTTTACTCATTAGATCGTCTCTATTTTCAGATTCTACTTAAATGTAGAATCTGTCGGCCCGCGACCAGATTGTGTTCTGGTTTCAGTTTATGGTACTTCTGTAATCGAGTAGTACTGACCAATCACGTATCAGCAGGCTGCGGTGTATGCAGGAAACAGTCTGTGTGGAGATCACAAGCAGGCGGCACGTGACTGATGTGACATGATGATGACATGTCAGCTCATCTGATGAAGATACAGCTTCTTATTAATCTCTATAAACAGACTCTGCATGCTAACAGCTAACAGCTAACAGTCTGTTCTAGATCAAAAGTTCAACTTGAGACAAATCTGTTTGACGCTGTGTCACAAAAGCCAATCAGCACTCAGACTTCCTGACTCCCTCGAATGCATCATAAATGATGGCTCCGCCCTCCGTCTCATGTTACAGTAGTGTTCTTCTCCTCCTGAGGACAGACCTGACAAAGCTTCATGTTGTTCCTAATCTGCATCATGATGTTGTTCTTTCAGCAAACTGAAGAGCCGTTAATTAAAGTCGATCACAAGAGAATCTGTTTCTGTTTGGGCTTCATCCCGCTGCAGTAAGCCAGAGTGCAGCCTCTGTGTAACTTCCTGTTTACAGTGAGACTGAGACTCAGCACAGACAGATGAACGGGCGCTCCTCCGGGGGATGGGACGAACCGAGAGATGACAGCGTTTATTTAGCAGACACATCTGGAGGGAGAATTTACCTTTGATCTGAACACACGGTCGCTTCTCGAGCTGCTGACTGGACTGTAAACAATGCAGCGCACGGAGGAGGACGTCTGCGCTGTAAGTCGTTTATCGCTGAACGCTGGATGAACTGTATTGCCCGACATGTTCGCCGTTGCTTCCACAGGATATTACGTTGTCAGACTAAAGCCGGTGGGTCCAGAGACTGCTCATTAGATAATAAGTCTGTTGTCCATGGAGTTTTTCCTCTTTCCTTTAGATGTGAGTGTGATGATTTCCTGTCTTTGAATTGTGTCGCTGAGTATCGATATAAGGAGTCCGCGTGTCTCTGAGAATCTTGTTGTATTAAATCTCCAGAATAATCCAGAATGTTTGTATTGTTGTACATGACCAGAGTAGCATTCGTCTGCCAACACTGTCTCCTGTTTATGTTTTTATGTGGGATGAAATAAAAAAGTGGATTAAATTTGTCCCTCAGTCTGTCAGAGAGTGAAAACTTCTGTTCTGCACATCAGATGTCATCGACAGTTTAATGTTCAGTTCAGTTTAACATTTCTTTTGAGCACGTCAGATTATCCTTCCAGGTTCGTCCTCTGAGTGAGTTATTCCTCTCTCCAGCTCTAAACCTTCTTTGCACGCAGTCAGACATCCACCGCCTCATTCCAGTTAGTTTCTGTGACCACATCCTTCTATATGTTCGGTCTGTTGAGTGGACTTCCCTCCATTTTCTGTCCTGTACGTTATCTTCGACCCAGTCTGGCCTGAGGTTGAGACTGACCCACATTGAGCTCGATGTGTTTCCAGGAAGTTTTACAGCTCACAGAGTGCGTCTGTATCAGAGTCTGTGTCTGTTAGAATGAGAGAGACGGGGTTTATACAGACCTGTACAAAGACGAGAGACCAAGGGAACGAGGTCTTTGGTGTATTAGTGCAAGGGGGGGACAGTGGCAGACGTCTTGATGCCCGGCCTCGAGGGGAAACTCCTCTCCGGCCTCTCTCAGCTGATCACACAGACGTAACGTTTGGAAATCTCACACGAGATTACAGCGAGTGGCTCGTAATCAAATGAAAGCTGCTGGTATTCCCCTCAGTCACTGCTGTGCTTCTGTAACTCTGCCAACTGTTACAACTTCCTGCTTCTTTAAATCAGTGCTGTGATGTCCGCAGGAGCTCCTCTCTGAGCCTGGACCTCCCAGCGTTCTGCTGCAGGGCCTCAGTGTTCTTCTAGAAGTTTCACCTGGAGTTGAAAGATCCAGACTTCCTTTCTGCCGTTTTTTCAGAGCAACATTTGATTGGATCACTTTGATCCTGATAAAAACTTAACCTGTGCTCTAAATGAGACTAAATATCACAATGTAGGTGATTAGCTTTGGACAGAAAGAGCGAGAGCAACCAGCACGTGTAAGGAGCGGAAAACAGCACAAGAGTACATGAAACGTTTCAGTCAGGAGACACTTCATTATGTGGAAACCATGATGTATTTCACAGTTTAGAACAGAATGACAATGTGAGAAGTCTTTGCTGATTAATCCCCATGTCAAGTATTCAAAGGAGGCAGTGAGGCCGAGAGCAGGAGAGGATCCCCCCCGATGGAGTCTGGTGGTGGTGACGGAGGGATGCAGGATGAGGAGTGGACTTCTGAAGAACGGATCGGAGGTGACGGGGTGGAGGAGGAGGGTGGCAGCGATCATGCTGAACTGACAAACTGACAGCAGAGAGGAGGACAGGTGTAAAGTGTGACTGCAGCACCATGATTGGCTGATTAACTTAAGTACTGAACAACCAATGAATTCAACCAAATCCTATAACCTGCACCCACCTGGCCTTTCTGTCTGGAGCCTCAGCTCTTCTTCAGCCTAACAGGGACTTCCTGTTTCCTGTCGTTCACACTGAAGCATCTGGATGCAGCTCCCTCATCACTCCGACAGGAATTGGAACATGAGCAGGCAACAGATGACACATTCACACCCAGAGGTAATTGTAATGAGCGTGATACAATACACACACACTGCGCTGAGTAATTGTAGCCTGCTGCTGGAGTCTAAACAATACGGCGACAGAGAGCTTAATCAGGGGAAACAAAGAGGCAGCAGTCAGGAGGAGAGAGGGGACAGAAATAGAAAACAGACAAAGTGGAGCCGTGGGGATTGACAGGAGAGAGGAAGAGACAGATTCAGGTGAGAAAGAGACGTCTCTCTGTGTTATTTACATTTAAATCAGGCTCTGAAGCTGCACGGGGAAGTCGTCCTGTTTCCATGTAGCGTCTGTGTGTTTACATGTGCAGCCTCGGGCGGGTAAGATCTCCTCCACACTGAGTCACAATCAGACGTCTGCTTTCTGTCTGTAAATTCACCTCTAGTCTCACATTGTTTTCTGCTTGTGTTTTCTTCCTCCGCCCACCAGAGACGTCAGGCTGCTTCTGAGACCTCCGACAAACTGCTGGCAGGTATTTCAAGGTATTGACGAGCAGCGCGGAGAAGTAGAAGAACACCCACAGCACAGCGAGTTTCTGTTTCTCCAACAAAATCACTCCCAGAGAGAGTCGGGGCAGCGAGAGAGCAAACGACACATCTGCTGTGTAGGTGGCTCCAGGATGTCCCAGAATGCAGTCTGCCTGACCTCTGACCTCCCTGTGGAGAGCTGCTCAGAGTGGCTCATGCACAGCTCTGTTTCTTGGATCCGCCCAGACACACACACACACACACACACACACACACACACACACACACACACACACACACACACACAGCAGCTGGCTGAGGGAACACGGTGATGTAGGTGTGTGTGTGTGTGTGTGTGTGTGTGTGTGTGTGTGTGTGTGTGAGTGTGGTAAAAGTTTCTGTGTCCTTCCGCTGTGCATTAATTATACATGTGGCATGTGGGTGTCTGATTGAAATGAATATTTTACTGCTTTTAATCACTGCCATTGCCAGAGTGATGGAGCATCTGGCTGTGTTACCTGGGTAATTAAAGATGCTGTCTCACACACATGAGGTCTGTCTGCAGTGTGAGACAGACAGACTCCAGAGGATTACTAATGACTCACTATTAGATCAAAGATTAGATTCAAGTTTTGAAACAACGAGGCCCGAAAAATATGAAGACTGCTCATTCTGTTGTTGCTGTCCTCGAGCTCTGGTTAGCAAAAAGTGTTAGCCTGGTGGTAGCCTTAGTCCTAGGACTCCTTGTGCCTTAGTCTAGTCCTAAGGGGGCCCTATTTAACATGTTTGGGTGTGTAAATGATTACTAGGTTTGAACCGTTTTTAAATGTCTCCAGTAGATGTGTTCATCCCGCAGCAGTGAAACAGGCTGTAATGGCTGCAACATAATCCTTGATGGGTCAAAGGTCGTCCACTAAAAGTTCTTGTTGTTTCCACTGACAGGCTCAGATTGTTATTCTAAGTGTGTGACAACATGACAGAAAGGATCCCTACAGAGATAGACCTTTTTGTTACAGAGGAAGATGATTGTTTTAACCACACACAGACGTTACATCGCTCTCTGCAAACACACCAGACTCCATTCACAAAAACAGGGATTTTAGCTTGTACTCCTCTTGTCTATCACTGCTCCAGTCTGTTATGTTATTGTGTGTTGTACATTTTGTGTTTGATCGGAACTTATCATTTAAAACATCATAGTCACAAAATAAGACAAAGAGAGTAGATGATGGAGGCAGCGGTAGAGCGGCAACTGCTTCTTAATGCAAGATAAAGTTACTGGTTTTGTCAATTGGGTTTGGTTGCTTTGAGGAGAGCGATGTGAAGGCTGTTTTTGGTTTAGAAGCATCTCACTCTTTAATTTGTAGCTGTCAGAGGAAAACAAGCACTTTTAGTTGATCTGCTTTCATCCACTTTTAGTTGATCTGCTTTCATCAGGCGCATTTACCCCCAAGGATTACACTACAGCCTGTTCCATGTCTGCCAGCTGAAGCCATCACAACACATTTTATTGATCATTAAAAATAGGGCCACGGTTCAAAAATACTCGAATTGGCTTTTAACAATAAAACTCTTTGACCCATCTGAACATGCCTGGGACCAGAACGATGGAGATGGTTCCTCTGTTACTGTTCGGTTCTTTTCTTTCTGCTGTCGAGGAGCAAGTTTGTATTTTTGCTCCTAAGTTTTCAATTTGTCACTTCCTGTGCACGGAGAAGATGTTCCCAGACTGAACAAACCTGACATCAAAAGATTATTTTTAGCAAACAGGGTAAAACTGTGAAGCTGAGGAAGGCAGGCTGATAACATAGTGCTTCTTTTCTGTCAATGTGCAGCTTTAATATGAGAGCTAACGTCTGTATTAGTCACACAGAACACACCGTGCTAGCTCACAGAGTCATGTTTCAATCAGCACAGCTAAGCTTAACACAAGCTTGAATGGAAATTGAGCTCCAATTTTAAATGAGGCGTTTTTTACATGGGGTTTGGTGTGTGCTTTCTGTTGTGTAAGGGGACAGCCTGGGTCATCGAGGCTATCTGCGATTCTCTTTCAACACACAGAGCAAGTCTTCCTCTAATGGCTGCTCGCGTCCTCAGTCTTATCATCTGGATCTGTGCTCGTGTGTGTGTGTGTGTGTGTGTGTGTGTGTGTGTGTGTGTTCATGGCTGCTCGCGTCCTCAGTCTTATCATCTGGATCTGTGCTCGTGTGTGTGTGTGTGTGTGTGTGTGTGTGTGTGTTCATGGTTGAACTGGTGGAGGTTTTTATAGTCTGCTCTGATGCTATTAGAGATTAGGATGTTAACACAGTCCCTCATCTGCCTGCATCGATCGCAGCGCTCGCAGTGGAATCACATTAATACTAACAACGTCAGGTACAAGCTGTGGAGCTCTCTCCACCCTCCCTCTCCTCTTACATCTGCCTCTCTGTCACTGTTGATTTAAATTTGAATAACCAGCTTTCTTTCAACACGGAGAGGGTGCAATCTAATGAAGGGAACGAGGAAAGGGAGGTTTAGGCGCGCAGGGAGAGCAGAGGATGTGGAAATGAGATGAAATGGTTTAAATCAGTCTTCCTCTGCGGCTGTGACAGCGTTCACACATCGAGTCACACGGCAGAGTCAGAGAGAGGAGGTGGTGAACGAGCTTCTTTTTAAATGAACAGCAGGAAACAGAAGTCAGTTAGACAGAGACATGACGGCATCAAGGGATGGGAATATATGTTGAAACACATGTTGCCTCTCACTGATAAATACATACCTCTTTATAACAGGTGTAACCCTTTCATGCATGAATATTACACAATACATACAGAACACACAGTAAAATAAGACTTCATCCTTGCAAGCAGAGAAAATCCTGCCAATAAAATGTTCTGCTGACACTCTGTGAGGCAGTATTGTGCTCCTGCAGCCACGCAGCCAGTATAACCTTTCAAATACAGACTGTCAGCTTCAACATTCAATCTGTTCAGTCTTAAATGTTGCTCTTTCATAAAACTGTAAATAATGACATGATTTTAAATCAAATGAAACCATGAGGCAGATTATATCCTTTTGTGCATCACGTGCACTGAGGTGGGACGATGTATTTTAAATGTACGAGAAAAATCTGAGTAAAATCTGAACAAAAGTATTTTTAACATTTTCTTTAGCTGAACTTTTGTTTTCTTTTATGTTTTCCATAATCAAAGGATTGAACAGCGAACACAGAGATACGACAAGATGCAGATTTAATCAGCAAATGAATCATAGATGACGCTTTGAGCTTTTCTACCTGTAGGTTGGGACATGGCTTCCTGCTGATGAAACACTTCATTTAGTTTAACAGGACCCCTACGAGCTGCAGCACTGCAGCAGATATTCCTCCAGCAGTCGACAAAAAAAGCTTTAAATTATGACAATGGAACCATAACAGCTTTTATCATGAGACAAAATCAACATGAAATAGACTGAACATCAGGAGGAGCAGACCCTACCTGCCTGCTGCTCCTGGCAGGCCGTCCTGCAGGCACACTCAAACCTCTGCAGAGAACGCAGTAGTGCAACTGTAATCAACCCAACAGCAACAACAACAGCTCCTGCCTACCTGACCAGTATTACCTTACATGTTTTACTGGGGAAAACAAAGTTTAGACCAACGCACCTTCTTCTTCAGTCTCTGAGCTTCCGTGCAGCGCTGTGTTACATACGTACGCAGCAGAGAGTCTTCAAACTGCCACCGACCTGGTTGGACATTTCAAACTACTCAACAAGCACTGTAGTTTGTACTTTAGAAGAACACCTGAAGCTGATGTTAATCTTAATTTAACTTTTTTATACCCAGCGTTTCAAAGTCACATCAGAGCCTCTCAACGGCCCGTGAAAGCACTGTTTCCTTAGCAGCTCTAACCACTGACTCTAACCAGCATGTGATGCTCCTTCTCTGTTGGTTCATGACTGAAGAGTGAATGCTGCCAGGTATATTTGATTAGGTTTAAGCTACCACTGATGTTGTATTCTGCTAAAGTTAGCAGACGATGCTCTGAATATTCCTGGTTGTTGTTGCTCAGGGGACTAACTCTACTCATTAATGTATGTGCGTGTAGACAGGTTGTGAGTGTGTGTCTGCCTGCTTACAGCTACTTACCAGGGATATTATGAGGGATTAAGCCAGGAATAAATTAGAATAATTCACATGAATCCTTGTACGTTTGTTTCTGTGACGTTTGTTTTAAATGTGACATTATAATTCCGTCTTACAGCCGGGGGAGAGCAGCAGAACATCTGAGGAAACTTTCATGCCAGCCACTACACGCTGTTAGCGAAGGTTCAGGAAACAGACCCAGAGCCAAAACCGTAGTGACTGGGAATAAGTGCACGCTTGTGTTGGTGTGAATCCAGCTGAATTCTGTGCGTCGTACATGTTTAATGAGTAACTTTGATAGCTGAGACTTGGAAATTGTAAAGAAAACCCACAGAGCCCTCAGTGAAGCAAAGCAGCGGCTCACATTATGCCTCAAAGTCCTGCAGATCTGCCAAGAAAATTAAGTTCAGTGTGCTGCAGAGTGTGTGTGTGTGTGTGTGTGTGTGTGTATGTGTGTGTGTGTGTGTGTGTGTGTGGGGGGTGTTCAGTCATGTGTGTATGCTGAGGGGGGAGGGTGTTGAAAATGAGTGTAGAAATCTTATTTTTGTTCTCCCACATATCTTCTCAGTTCACCTCCCCTTCAGTCGTCCTCTCAGAAAACCCCCGTCTACCCCTCCATCCATCTATCCATCCCTCCATCCTCACTCGGCTTAGGCAGCGCTGTCTGTTCGTTGTCTCGTTGCCATGGTTTCCATTATGCTTCCTGCCTGCTGTGGTTTGAAGGACAAAGCGCTGATGATGGGTAATACTTAGAGAGGGAGAGAGAGAGAGAGAAGGTGGAAAACATGAAGGGAAATATATGTGAGTATGTTTTTAGTTAAGTTATTAAATGTCATCACACACACACACACACACACACACACACACACACACACACACACGCGCACACACACACACACACACACACACACACGCGCACACACACACACACACACACACACACACACACACACACACACACACACTGTGGTCTTCGATCTGCAACCCCAGGGGTCTGAGGAAGCTATAAAGGCAGCTCTAACCAACACTCCCCCTGGAGTCGGATGTTTAGCTCCAGCAAGCCTTATCTGTAGCAGGTCGATAAGCAGGTGGTTCAGTACTCCCTCTGCTCTCTGTGGGACGGGCTGCTGTTACACACCACCACATCAGCCTGCACCAGCCCGTTCATTACACTCAGGGACCGGGCTGCACACTGTGGCAACTTTAGACTGTACAAACATTGCACGTAGCCGTGGTGACGTCACACATTTTGGGTCGGTTTGCCGACTGCCTTTTTGAAGCCGGCACTTTCATGTTTGTTTCTGGAACCAGAGGTGACCATATTTGGACTAGAGGGTGGAGCTAAAGCGCAAAGTTATCAAAGTAATACAGTCTGTGCCCGTGGCTAATTCATTAGCTGTCGAGCTATTTGACCATGTTTCCTACAGAATGAGACTGTACGTCGTGTTAGCTGACCGGAGTTCATTTATCAGACTAAAGACAGAAAGACTGTTAAACACAGAACGTGCTGCTCGTCTCGTCACTACGGCCTGCTGTCCTCTCTGACTCCCTGCACAGGCAGCCGCAAATAAGTCAGTGTATGACCAACAGTCAACGAGCTAACAGGTCAGGTATGGTGAGCACACACACAGATAGCTGCTAATCAGTGCTAACATAAAGATAAAATACTGAGTGTAAGAACAGTGTGTGAGACGTGTTGGACGCTCTGTTCGTCCAATAAAGCGCACACACAGATTATCTGTCTGATATTTACATGAACAAATCTCCAAAAGGCTCCAACAGCACAAACACGGCTCAGAGGTTACGTTCAGTGACTGAGTTAGCTGAGGTGACACCTAGCAGACAGCTAGCAGCTCCCAGCTGTCACTCAAAGAGGCCACGCCCCTAATGCTGCGTCACTGTAAGCCTTAATATAATGTAAACAGGTGAGCTGTATAAAGATTCTCCCCGTACAGTTGTCATGAAGAGAGAAATGAGCTATAGAGACCCAAACTGTTTTTTGTACCAGGCTGTAAACATGTTTATTTCTGCTGTAAAGTTTAACATGGGGCTCTATGGGGACTGACTCACTGCTGGAGACAGCCTCAAGTGGACGCCAGAGGAACTGCAGGGTGTAGCTGCTTGGTAGCAGGACAGGAAAATGGATTTGCTCTGAAATCTAAAAGCAGCTCTTGATGATGTGAGTGCCGCCAGTTTGGGTGCTCGTGCGTCAGAAATCAGGCTAAAAGCTGCGACTTTATTTAGCTGACCTGGTTGGATGGTGAGGAGGAGTCGGCGGGGGGGAGACGGTTGTAGTGTGTGTGCTGGTGACACAGAAATATAGAGGGAAGGAAAGAGAGCAGAATCCTTCTCCACCACACACATCCCCTCCCCTCCCCCTCTCTCATTGTGAGGTTCTTAGGGGCTTCCTTAACTTTTAATAAGAGTCTTTAATAAGTCCCCAGATCACAGCTTGGTCGGTCAGGGCTTCTATTCCAACTCAGCTCTGCTTAATCTCTCTCTAAAATAGATCTGCTCCCTCCACCCTCTGACAGTCTTGTGGAGAAACACACAGAGAGGAGTCAGAGTATTTAATAAACCTCGGGGGGATCAAGCGAGGTTGTATCATCCTCTGTGAATGTGGGAAGTCTTTCTGAGGAAGCTCGTTGTATTTCCATTCAGGAGGATCAACAGGAATCGTCTCAAACAGACGGGCACGTACAGCGATGACATATCTGTTCTGTTTGTTTTATTTCATGTCATGCACAAACAGTGGCCGCCCTCATGTGTTCACAAGACGCCTTATTTTAAAGCTCCACCTTCATCCGAACACTCGGCCTTCTCTTCCAAGCCTCATAATCAAATCTGCTACACAAAGTTTCCCTTACTGACGCGTAGTTCAAGTTTTACGATCTGCGTAAATAAAAGTCCTTCACCAAAGAATACATCGTGCGTGTCCTCACAGACCGGACAGGAAGTGTTTGGCTGTAAATGTCTGAACAGATAACTGCGTGGTGGAGATTCTGAGTCCGTTATTTCCCCTCCAGTCTGTGTTTTTAGTCCGCCTGTGACTATATCCATAACCATAACCGTTATAAACACACTCTGAGCTGCTAAAGCGGCTCCTGAAATGTGTTATGGGTGCTCGGAGCTCCCCGTCTGCTCGGCCTGCGCCGTGCTGCCGTGGTGCGTCTGTGTGTCATACTTTAGTTTCAGTCTCTTTGGCCTACTTAGGCGTGTTGTAAGTAGCACACTGAGCCGCTCCTCTCGTCCCCGTGGACCGGGCTGAATAATTGAGTGGTGCTGAGGCTGGGTAATAAGCTACACTGCCGCTGTAATAACCTGCCGGACAGTGTGTGTGTGTGCTGCTCGTGCTGCTCGTGTGCAGTAATGACTGCTGTGACTCCAGGGCCCGGGAAGCAGACACACACTGTTTGAGGAGCCAGACATGTTGTGTGTGTTCTTTGTGTTGTCTGTATGCAGGCTGCAAGAGATGAACGATCTGTGAAACCTTAATAATCATGCAGAGAGGAGCCTCCTGAGCAGCAGGTGTCCTCCACAACAGCTCCTCATAATCTGCTTCATCCCTCAAATATCACATTTATATCTGAAGACTTTTTATTGTATGTTTTATTTCTATACTCGTGACATCGTCATGTTTAAGTCAGGATACAGAACTGTGTTTTGTTATATAGATACTATTTACATTTGTCCTTCTCTTTATAATTCTGATAAATGATGTGAACACACACAGAGCTGCAGCTAGCTGCTCCATGAATCACAGATGAATAAAGTCCAGCTTCTTTACTTCCAGCTTCTGCTTTCCTTCCTCCTGTATGACAGCAAACTGAATCTCTTTAGGCCAAACAACACGTTTGGAGTTTTACTGACATTTATTTTATCAGACAATCAAACAGAAAGAACATCAGCAGGCAGCACAGCTCACAGACGGTGAGTGAATGCTGTGGGCATCATCAGTGCATGAAAACAACAAATACACACATCATGTTTTTTTACAGGTAAAGGTGTTTCCTCCAGACGTATCATTTAAAGCTGTCCTTATTTGACTTACATGTATAACTTGACCAGGTTCAGCATCTCTTCACGTCCAATCATTTCTTTGTCGTCTCTGGGTGATGGGCGGTGAGAGCTAGCGTGGAGGGCGTGCTTCTGGGACGTCAAAGCTAACTGTTGAGCCTCCCCGAGGTGTCGTGGGCCTAACATGACGAAGCACCGGTGAAGGGAGGTGCCACCCCGATGATGTGCTGCCTCTCGCTGCCCATCTATTTACACGTGTGAGTCGTGGGGGCCGTTAGAGGCCACGTGGGAGGGTAGGTAGTGTCTGCGTTGTACTTGGAGCTCGCATGAAGGGAGAATGGGTCTGTTGAAGTTGGTAATGCTGCTTGGTGACCATAAGGGTCATGTGGTAGGTTGAATATTCGGGATGAGGGCACGAGGGGAGGGGTGTCAGTGAGCAAGACCCTGTTTCACTTAAATATTCTGCATCATAAAGATTCTCATGTGCTGTCAGGTAAGACAAGAAGGGATAAACTAAACTAACAGAAACACTTCTTAAGATGAAGAACGTCTGTCCATTACTGACAATGAATGAGTGACTCGCCCTCTAAGCTGCAGACAGAGAGCCAAGCTGTACATGTAGCATCACAGAGAGTTAAACAAGTGTGTGGAGAAACATGTCGAAGAGCCAGGAGGCAGAAATCTGTACAAAAACAATGTGTGGGTCATTAATCAGAGATTGTGAAACAGGAGCAAAAAGACAAAAGTCCAGAGTAAATTAACGCAAGTCAGATAAACAACAGCAAACAGCCGCACAGCAACGTGCTGCACACAGCTGTGTAGCTGTTACATACTGATGTGGCCAAAATGTAGTGTGTAGCAATGTGCAGTGTGTTAGAAATGATGGGCTGAACAATAAATCGAAATGTAGTCAAGATCACAACATGGCCGACCGGTGCAACATTCATTAAAGGTGAAATGTCAAAATACCTTTAATGTAAATGAAGTGCTGCAGATGTTCCGACACGTCTGTGTTTGCTTCAGATCCCTGCAGACGACACAGCGCCGCCACTGGAGACGTTTGTCAGTGAAAATCAGAAAAATTATGTAAAAATTTATTAATAACGCAAATCATTTTTAAAT
>NW_027211715.1:845000-850000 GCF_022749685.1 Semicossyphus pulcher
CCTTTTATATTTGTTCCAAATGTACAGACAAACTATTTTACACACGTCTGCGGCATAACAATCAGTTTCCCTCAGGAGGAAATATGACCTAATCAAAGAGTGCTCTGAGAGACAGAGCAACATCAGGTCATTGTAGTTGGAGGCAACACTGTGGCACAGAGATGTCTGTTACTCTGCACATTCACTGATGTGTTAATGTTAAGTCCTCGTGAAGGGTGTGGAAGAATCTGCAGCTCAGCGTGCAGCTGTGAGGGCGCTCAGGTTCACGCAGAGTTTAAATGTTCAAGTAGGGCACAAGCAGATTCTTCCTCCGTCTCTGTCCATAATGATAACATGTGTTGTTTCATCTTTGTCAGGTATGTAATATTAATAAAGCTCCGTCACTTTGAATTTTGTTCAAAACTGTTTTTGTTTTTAGAACCGTGGATCAAAGCCTGACAGCTTCTTGCCGCTGCTGAAGGTCCACGATCGGTGAAGATGACCCCGAGGCGACCCGCGTTTCAGCAGTTACATCTCTGAGCTGCAGTGTTTCAGTCATCCTCGTTCACGGAGCTGGAGGAGCAACAGGCTGGCTGGCTGATGACCCTTCAGTGCATCGCTCTGAAACTTCTGACAGACGCTGTGAGACGTACAGGTTAAACAACAAGCAGGTAACGTTAAATATCAGTGTTTCTCCTACACTGGTTCTGTCACTCGCTGACTGAATCAATGATCAGGTTAAAAGATGTTACAAGTCCGACCAGCAGCAAAGACCTGCATCTTCAGGTGTGCCAACCAAAAGGAAACATCTTCTGTGGGTGTGAAAACATGGAAAGTAGAATTTGCTCATTCACCTGTTTTAACTGGAGCAAGAAGTGTGTTTAATGCTGAGTCATGACACTCCCGGCGTGCAGAGACTGCTGGTCAGCCTCAGGTAGCTGGACGCAGCAGGGACTCAGTTACAGCCTCACTCCCTCATGAGACTTCGTATTCTATTTGAAGATGGATCAAGAAACTAAACTGAGGCTGGACCAGCAGTGGTGCAGCAGGTGCACACACCTGTGAGGTAGTTAGAGGTCATTCACAGTCACAGCAGGCTTCAGGTGGCTCCAGGTGGTCCTTCTGACAGGGAAGGTGGACTGACCCAGTCGACCTATGTTTTACTGGCTACACGACACATAAATTTAACATCAACAGTAAGTATAATTTGAAGATATGTTAAAGTGTTAAAGTGTGACCCTCAAACCTGCAGTGTGGGACTCACATCAGACATGTGAGCGCCTTCATGTAAAGAATGCTCGATGTAATTCTAAGCCATGCTTTTATCACGTTTTACTGGGTCATCCCAAAAAGTCTGTCGTTCAGCGACAGCTTGCTCAGAACGCTGCTGCCAGCATCTTAATGCGAAAGAAGAAAATCAATCACATCACTGGTTTATAAATCTTTAAATCACCTGCTCCTGCCGACATCAGAGACCTTCTTTGTTTTTATGTGCCAGCCGGATCACCGAGGTCGACGATGCTTCTCTTTCAAATGTTCCTCACGTGTCCCGCACGAGCTCCGACGAGAGAGCGGCCTGCTTTTATGCTCCTAAACTTTTGGTCTCACGGCCTGCCCACATCCAGACGTCGGCTCTGTCTCTATTTTTAAAGGAAATTAAAGACTGTTCATTGTTTTATCTCTAGTATTTATTTTGTCTTAAACTTTTTACTGTTTTTAATTCATTGATTACTAACATTTTATTGGTTTTAATGCAGCGATTACATTTTTACAGTATTTTTTATTCATATCTTTATTTATATTACTTTCTACTTCCTTGTTTCAGTCTTTTAAAATCGTATTTGTTGTCTGTTTGTTCCTTTGTGAAGCTCGTCCGGCTGCATGCTTGTGTGTTTGACAGGTGCTTTATAAATGAAGTTGAGGTCAGGACGGCTTCACTGACACAACATTTCTGTTTGTCTTTCAGTGATGCAAACTGTTACCATGACGCCAGCCAGGCTGATGACATCAAGGCTCATGGTGACCTTACCTGCAGGTGAGAAGGGAGGAGAGGGGGGGGCAGAGAGGTGCAGTGATGTGAAGGCCGGAGGATGGGCTGGGCCAGCTGGATCAGCAGGGGGTCCGCCCCCGCTGGGTGGACGTCAAGGTCTCTATGTTGTTTACAGTTATTGAAGAACATAAACACACACACACACACACACACACACACACACACACACACACACACACACACACACACGCACACACACACACACACACACGCACACACACACAGTGTTTTGCATGCTGACCTTGTTGGGCTGACAGAGTTAGCAGGAGCAACACCTCTCTTTGGCAGCATCATCTGTTTGCTCGGAGCGCTGCTTTGCCTTACTGTGTGTGTGTGTGTGTGTGTGTGTGTGTGTTTTACAGTGTCTGTGTATCTCTGCTTAAACTCCCATCGGACTATGATTCATCGATGAATTATCCACAGGTTGAGGAGTGGGTGCACCTTAAACATGAGGAGAGAGAGTGTGTGTGTGCCGCGGGCTCACAGTGAACGTTGGAGGAGTTTATCGTGTAGAAAAAAGCAGCGCGTGAATCAGTTCAGTGCGAGAGCGCCGCTGATGACAGCACAATTGACAGGCTGACAGTTTTTGGACATGCGTCTTCATTCAGAGCTTCTTTACTGTTGTGATCAGACCCCTGCTGTGAGTCATCCTGCGAGTGTTTGTTTCTGAGTGACGATGAAAAGAGTCAGCTCGATGTCTTCATCAGCCCCGAGGCAGCAGACAGAGGAGTGTGTGTGATGTGTTTGTGTGTCAGACAGCAGCTCCAGCAGCTTCAGCCCTGCAGTGTTCGAGAGGCTGGTTAACAGTGACGCTCGGAGCATGTTCAGCAGACTGAACTCAGAATTTAATTTCAAACTGCAGAGCGTCGACAGCTGGCAGCGGATTGTTGGTCAGGTTCTTAGTCACTCAAATATTTATATTGTGTTTTTCTATCCACTGTGAGCGTGCGCGGTACATGCAGCTCTCGTTTGACGATCCAGACTCACAGGTTGGGCGTATCTTTCATTATGAATGAAGAGCTTTGTAGACAACATTTTTACATTGTTCAAATTAAAGTTCTAAAAAACAATAATCATAAATTCCAGTCCTGAATGTTAAACCTTATATTAAATGTTTGTCTGTCTTTTATTGTCGTTTTTAGTAGTCAGTGACATGATTGTAAGACAGTACATGTCCGTCTTGTACATGATGATGATATATATACACGCTACACAAATATCCATAACATCGAATACTTGATTCTGACTGCCTGCAGCCCTACAGGCCCAGAGCACTTCTGTTTGATGTTGATGCATTCGTTTCAGCCTTCGCAGCACTTTTCTGTCATTGCATGTGTTTTTGAATTGGCATAGTTTCTGAATTTGCAGCCTCTTTCTTGTAAAGGAAACCGTTTGGGTCGTTGCTGTGCGATCGCCCTTGCCGGCCTCTGTCCTGCAGTGTGTTAAATACTTCCTGACAATGGACACCTTCTAAGTAGTTCTGAAGCTGTCGCTAACAAGCTAACACCAAATCACAATGATGATTTGGTGGTGAAAATCTTCATGCTGGTTTGGCGACGATGACATGGCTGGTTAGCTCGCTAGTGTTATTATTAAACACACTGTTACATTGTATTAACTTAAAGTCAGCTGTATATGTTATTGACTCTCAGTCTTGCTAGCATACTGTTAGCTTTCTGGCTAATAGCTGAGCTGAAGCGCTCTTGGAGCTGGACGGACTAGAAATATCTCAAAGGCCAAGTTGTGTCAAAGATCTGTCTCTTTGCTGGAGTATTATTCACGTTTTATTTCTCATGCAATGGGACACATAAGTCAGACCCTCAGATGTTATCAGATAAAATGAGTTACAGCTTGTTAAGAACTTTAGACAAAATGCAAAATGTATGAAAACATGAATTAATGGTCTTATTTTCTTTCTTAATCAAGTGACCATGGTGTTCACGGGTTAATGTCTGATGAGATGTTCACAATCAGAAGAGTTTCATGTCAAAAAGCAGTGTGTCTCTGGTTCTGCAAGTTGAGCTGCCACAAACTTCAGCTCACTATCGGTCCAAAATCCTTTAACGAGGATGTGGCATGAATGTTTTAGTCTCCGGCTGACTGCTGGTGCTCTTGGACACTGAGATGAATGAGTCTCTTACAGGTAAAACATGAGACTCATGTAGGCTGATGAAGAAGTTTGTTGTAATGCTGAACTGAAAAATTGGACCCAATCGCGAAAGTTTCGTTTTCAAAGACCGAATTGGATAAGACCTCTGAGTCGAGCCCTGGTATATTGTATGAACATACAGGTGTGTGTCCGTGTGTGTGTGTGTGCGGCAGCGGCCCTGCGTGTGTGTCGCAGCAGCTGCAGCAGTGATTGACGAGGAGCCGTGAGTGTGCAGCAGCAGCAGAGCTCAACCCCATCTGACTGATCTGTAAATATTCTCTCCTTCTGCTGCCTCAGCAAGTCTCTGCTGGAGCAAAACTCATGGATCACATTGGCAGGGTGCAGGCAGGGGGGAGGGAGGGAGGGGTGAGAGGGGGGAGAGGGGAGGGAGGGGTGAGAGGGGTGAGAGGGGGGAGAGGGGTGAGGAGAAAACTAACAAGTAGAGGGGAGGCAGCGAGAGACTGAGGGAGTGTTAGGAAGAGGGGAGCTGCAGAGTTCTCCTCATCAGAGCTGCAACATCCTCGGGCCCAGCTGGACCAGAGCCAGAACCACACTGATCATCAGAGAACCACACACTGCAAACACACAGGATCAACAGAGACAGAACCACACACTGCAAACACACAGGATCAACAGAACCACACACTGCAAACACACAGGATCATCAGAGACAGAACCACACACTGCAAACACACAGGATCAACAGAACCACACACTGCAAACACACAGGATCATCAGAGACAGAACCACACACTGCAAACACACAGGATCATCAGAACCACACACTGCAAACACACAGGATCATCAGAACCACACACTGCA
>NW_027211715.1:855000-877500 GCF_022749685.1 Semicossyphus pulcher
AGTAAAAGAAGAATTTAATTGATATACAGTATTTGCAGATATTTCTCATTACGTAACAAACTCTGCATGCGACACTAATTATTTGTATTGTTTTAATCTTTACTCAGTATATGCTCATGTTGTAACTGTCTAACCTCGAGCTGTTTCATTGTTATGTCCCTCATGTTGTTCCTCTGCTGCGTCTTAACGCTGATGCAGTGACCCAGTTTACCCACAGGGATCATTCAGGAAGTTTGCTCTTAATGTTTCTCTTCTCCACACATTAAATCAGCTTCCTGCACAAATGTCACCACAAACATTCGTGTCGCCTGAGTTTACAGCAACGGTTGGAAATGTTTGTGCTTCACCAGACACATCTCTTAACACAGGAGGACACAGATTATTGATTATGTTCTGTTATCTTATTTCTGCTCCTTAATATCTCCTTAATGTCGCCGTTGGAAAACCAATCGTCCATCATCTTTTCAACTGACAATATATAGAACATAATGCAGTAATCTGTGTGTGTGTGTGTGCGTGTGTGTGTGCGTGTGTTTGAAAACAGGGACACAGACGGGACATTTTAAACTCCAGACGACCCCACACTGTCCTCGTAATTAACAGATAACCTTTAATGAGGCGTCGGCCTCACAAGCCCTGACCGAGGAAATGTCACGTTTAACCAGGCAGCAGCACATCCTACACACGCACTCACACACACACACACACACACACACACACACACACACACACGCACACACACACACACACACACACACACACACACACACACACACACACTGAACATTACAGTCAGATGACATTTATGGCCTGACAGGACATTTCAACACATTCTCTACTGTACGTGTGTGTGTGCGTGTGTGTGTGTGTGTGTGTGTGTGTGTGTGTGTGTGTGTGTCTGTGTGCGTGTGTGCGTGTGTGTGCGTGTGTGTGTGTGTGTGTGTGTGTGTGTGTGTGTGTGTGTGGGAACAGGCTGGGAAAGATCAGCCTGTCACTGTGTGTTGTCGTCCTGTGTTGAGCTGAACAGGAGCTCATTAGTCCGATCGTTTATCTGTTGTGATTGAAACCCTTCTTCTCTGTCTTCATCTCCTCATCTCCTCTTCGACTTCTTTTCCTTCTTCCTTCTTCCTTCTTCCTTCTTCCATCTTCTCCGCCTTCTGGTTTCATTTCTTCGTCCTGTTCTTTTCCTTCTTCTTCACATTTCACTCTTTGCCTTCAGCCTTCTTCACTGCTGCCTTTTCCTTCTTCTTCATCGTTACCTGCTGGTGGGTCAAACACATAACCTTCTATAAGGAGTCACACCCTGTCCTGCCTGCTGCCCCATATAAGGAGGGCAGAAAGAAACAGCCCCCCTTCTCTATCTTTGTGCTCTTTTTGAAACTGAACCTGGAGTTGAAAGAGTCGGTGAGCTCCTGATTCTACAGACGGGCTTCAGACCCAGCAAGAAACAGTCTGTGTCCACATCAGAGCCTCTCCTGTGGACACTCACAGCGTCTCCTCCATGCATCCTCCTTCCTGCTTCCTATCAGCCTCTCTTTGAACACACACTACTTTTTGTGACAGTCCATTTATGGGGGGAGGGGTGGATTGATGTGTGTGAGTGTTTCCAGAGATACACACTGTAAAGAGGAAGCACACACACGCACACACAGGATGATCTCACATCCATCAGGGAGCTGTTGTTTGTAAGGAGGTTAAACTCTGCCCTCGCTGTGGCCGCAGAGGTAAACTGTCCGTCTCTTATTGGAGCTGAAAGATCGTCTAGAAACAGTTTGACAAAAGCAATAATCTCACACCTGATTGGTCTGTCGGGCTTTGATAATCTCCTCCTGGAGACCAGGATGATTTAAATATCCATGAATATGATAATGGAAATGTAAGGATGTCTCTGAGTCAGTGAGCTCGACGTGTCGGGAGGACTCTGACGGGAGGAAATGGGCTCTCAGAGAGTGACATCCAATAAGAGCTTGTGGCTCCGCAGATACTGATCCTCTGCACAAACACACACGATGAACTTTCTCTCATGTCCGTGTTAAAGTGTGTTTGGATATTCATTGCTGCTGCAGCAGCGTGAGCCTGTGTGAGCGTCATTTCACTGTAAATCGCTTTAGAAGTCAAACTGTCAACTCGCATCAAGAAGAGACGAGACGGCTGCTGCATCCCGAGCAGACGTGTGCGTGTGTGTGCGTGTGTGTGCGTGTGTGTGTGTGTGTGTGTGTGTGTGTGTGTGAGCTCTGTCGGCCGATCTGCTCTGCAGCCTGATGCAGAGATGCACTCATGTACTGTAGTGGTTGCATCCCCCACTCTTTACTTCACACACACACACACACACACACACACACACACACACACACACACACACACACACACACACACACACACACACACACACACGCACTGAGTGTCAAGATGTACGACGAACACAATCACATAGATATTCCCCCCACATCTCCAGCTCTCGTCACGCCTCCCTGACTTTCTCTCATTGTCTGAATCCGAGATGAACACACACACACACACACACACACACACACATACACACACACACACACACACACACACACACACACACACACACACACACACACACACACACACACATACACACACACACACACACGCACACAGTGGCACAAATTAAACCACCCGCACAAACACGTTCTTCTTTAGGTTAGAGGACAATTTGTTCAGCATCTGTGAAATTAGACATGGGTTTACAATGTAGCCTTTTCAATACTGATCACTGTCATACAACTGTGTGTGTGTGTGTGTGTGTGTGTGTGTGTGTGTGTGTGTGTGTGTGTGTGTGTTTCATTCTGAAGAGTTAAACCTGCTGTGCTTCCTCTTGCAGCATCAGTATAACTGAACCCTGGTCTGAACACACGAGCAGACCATGTTGATGTATATTTCTGCTTCTTTGTCTCGTGCATTGAGCCGGTCGTTGATGCAGGAGCGCCTCGGGCCTGCAGGCGTGTAAGCAAGATTAAACTGCTCTCAGAGCTGCTTTACTTTCCCTCCGTTCACAAACACAATGCACCTTTTCAGTTCACTCTAACATTTAGCATCAAACACAGCCTGTGTCAGAAGCTGTGTGTGGGCAGCTGCAGTGCTGTGTGGGGGAACACTACAGAGCGCCGTAATAAGAGATAAACAGACAGTAAAGACATGTAATTGAAACAGTATACACGGGAACACGAGGGAGCAGAACAATTGAATCTAACAGTGATGCTGGGAGCCATTGAAGCTTCTTGTGCGACTCTTTCCTCTGACTTATTTTATACTTTGGCAATATTATTTCCCCCACGTAGGAAAGCTGTGTGTTGCATTTGTGTCTTTACCCACACATCTTCATCTGGTTTCTGCAAATACAGAAACGATGTAAAGTCAAAAACACACAAACACATGCAAATAATAAACACTGTAAATCCAGTCAACACAACAGAAGTGCTCCAGGCCTGTAGGGGCGCCACCGCACAATATGAGCTGAGACGCAAAGCAGAGCGCCAGGGAGAAGATTAATTGATTATGTGCTGCCACTGGGTCAGTGTCCGATGATGAGGCTGCAGAAACATTCGTTTACATTGTCCACATGAAGATTCACAGTGAGACGTTTGACTGTTCAAAGAAAGGCTTTGTCCACAGGGGGCGCCAACGTTCACACAGCATGAGGGTCCTTCTCACAGGAGCTTTGAATGAACTTGTAGCTCGCGTGTGTTCCATTGTGTGGTTGCAGGTTTGAGTCTTTTGGCTGCGGCCCTGGCCGTGTCAAACACAGCAGACTTACCCAGCTGTACTCGGATCAGTCTCTGCTGTGGGATGGTGGGATCGGTCATAACCATCAATGGGCATCTAACTCTCCCATATACCAACCCGCTCACCCTCCTAAAGGAACCTCTAATGATCTGCACACCGAGCCCCGGGATCAAGAGCCCTGATTGGTCAGGTGCTTTCATTGATCTCTTCTTTTGAACAAGAAGTGAACCAGAGTTGACCCTGAGTGAACGTCACAGTCCTGCTGCAGTTATTGTGGTGTCTCCTTCACGCTGCTGTCTGTGATTACTGAGAGACTTTGATGGAACAATTTCTTTATTAAACACAATCACAACAGAACAAACTGATGTCACTCACCTCCTCCTCTGAAATCAGCCTTGATTATTTTCACACTAACTGTTGATGACAATCAGTTTAACATCCCAATCACTCTCTCACTCTCTCACTCCCTCACTCTCTCCTCCAGGCTCGCTCTCACGTCTCCAGCATGTGTCTGTGGTTTTGGTTCTTGTTGTTTGTTTATCGGGTTTAGGACACGAGGTCATATTTTATGTGCCTGTATATTAGACTGAATTAAAATAAACTGCGTCTACAGTAAACCTGTTTTTACTGGGCTCCTGAACACACGCCTCCTCTGCCTCTTCCTTCATGTGATGTCATTATTTCACACCTTGCAGTGTTTGTTCTTCGGTTCAGTTAATGAGATGAATTTATGAGTGATGCAAACATGGTTCCTTCGACATGGTCGTGCCGAGCGGATGAGGATGTGGTCAGATTTAATAACACACAGTGAGCAGGACTCATGTTTACCCTGAGATCTCTGTCACTTTGCTGACTATGATGTCATTTCTGGAGTATTTAAATAAAATGCTTCATATCTCTAAGATGTGTACGACCTAATTGTTATGCATGTAAGTGAGGCTCTATTGTGGTTTATAGTTTGAGATGGATTTAAACCGGATTAAAACAACGACCTCTGAAGGTCGCAGCATCCCCTGCCACCTGCTTTAATCACATTCAAACTGCATGTAAACTGACCTAATGACTACATACTAACATCTTATGTGATGACCTCAGAGCTGTAAGACTCATGTTTCTGTTTCACAAAGACTAAATGCTGTCGCTATCATGGTTTTTACTTCAGACCAAATGAAGCAGGATCATGCATACGATGATTTCCTGCAGCCCTGCCACCTGCATGTTCTTTACCATGTTGCATGCTGCTATGATGTCATCAACAACTATACATCATGACGACCCTAAAGATGGAAGCCTTAGCTTTCCACTATAAAACAATGATTGCTGTACCTACTATAGCTTTTAATCTACATCAATTTAAACGGGATGCTGTAAAGAAGTATCTCCAGCAGCCTCAGTCAGTAAACATGTTACTGGTCCTGAGAGTCCTGTGGGATGCTGAAGGATGAACACTGCAGCCTTCGAGTGTCGCGTCCTTCACAACAAAAAGCTCCTGTCGGCGTTACAAGTTATTTGAGCTCAAAATACAGACTTCATCTGACTGTACAGCAGCGCTCTTCACCGGCTTACATCGGCTTCTGCTGCAGGCAGAACTCTACCACAGGCCTGTGTGTGTGTGTGTGTGTGTGTGTGTGTGTGTGTGTGTGTGTGTGTGTGTGTGTGTGCGTGCGTGCGTGCGTGCGTGCGTGCGTGCGTGCGTGCGTGCGTGCGTGCGTGCGTGTGTGCGTGCGTGCGTGCGTGTGTGTGTGTGTGTGTGTGTGTGTATGCGTGTGTGTGTGTGTGTGAGAGAAAGACTGGACTCCAGTTAAATCAAAGCTGCCTGCGCTGCTCCCTGAGTCCCCTGTTGGTGAAAACTCAGTTTGTCTGGGAGCTAAAAGAGAGTGGTGAATTATTAAAGCCTGCTGAAGCCTCACTCATAGAGAACCAGCAGACCACTGAGACCCTCACCACACACACACACACACACACTGAGGCCAGTCTGGTGTAAAACCCACAGGGTCCCGTGCTGCACATGTTGGCGTCTGAGTGAAGCTGCAGGATTTCTCTGTTTGCATGTGAAGCCTTTAAACATGCAGCTACAGGCGTCTGTTACTGCAGCTCACTGCAGCAGGAACAAGCAGCCCGCCTGCCTCTCATCACTTACAGCCTCAGCTGCAGTCTGAACCCAAACTCAGGACTCACAGAAGATTTATGAGGAGCTGCTGCTGCCCGGCTGTCTGACCTTTAAACATTCATTGTGAGGTGCTTTTATTAGATCAACACAGAGTGGAAGACAAAAGGAAAGTGAGCTGCGGTCGAGCTCTGTAATAATGGGTGCAGTGACACAGCCGTGCTGGCAGTTATTCATTTGAATGTGAAATGATGCAGTGCACCGCGGGTTAGTGGAAGGTAACTCTGGGAGATTTAATACACATAAACTTTTCAATAAACTGTTCTCAGCAGAGTCTGAAGGTAAAGTCTCTGAGTCCATCCACCCTCTGCCTGACTCACTGTGTGTGTGTGTGTGTGTCTGTGCATGTGTGTGCTACAGTCTCAGAACAACACACCTGAGAGCATGAAGGCACCTCAGAGTCTGTCTCATTGTGAAATCCAAAACACTAAAGATCAGAGTTGGTATTGATGGAGCTGGGAGGCCGTCGGTTATGAACCCTGTGTATCTGTAAAGTGTTTTTTTAACCAACATGAATAAACAGTCACACCGATCAGGTGAAGTGGTACCGCTGATTGTCTCGTCACACTGACCCCTGTCAGTGGGTGGGATATGTTAGGCAACAAGCCAACATGTTGTGTGAGGATGTGAGCGACTTTGACAAGGACCAAGCTGTGATGGTTAGACTGGGTCAGAGCACCTCCCAGCCCTGAAGCTCAAACTGCTGAAAGAGTTAATGCTGGTTCTGATAGAAAGGTGTGAGAACACACAGAGCAGCACAGTTTGTTGTGTATGAGGCTGTGTAGCTGCAGACCGGTCAGGGTGCCCATGCTGACCTCTGTCCACCACTGAAAGCGTCTACAACAGGCAACGTGAGCATCAGAACTGGACCACGGAGCGATGGCAGAAGGCGGCCTGGTCCGTTCACGTTTTCTTTTACATCATGTGGATGGTCAGGTGCGTGTGCGTCTCTTACCTGGGGAAGACATGGCACCAGGATGCACTATGGGAAGAAGGCGAGCCGGCAGAGGCAGTGTGATGCTTTGGGCGATGTGCTGCTGGGAAACCTCGGGTCCTGCCCTTCATGTGGATGTTACTTTGACACGTACCACCTACCTGAACATTGCTGCAGACCAAGTACACCCCTTCATGGAAAAGTTCAAGGTGTTGACTTGGCCTCCAAATTCCCCAGATCTCAATCCAATTGAGCATCTGTGGGATGTTCTGTACAAACATGTCCGATCCAGGACTTCCTCACAGGACTTAAAGGATCTGCTGCTCACGTCTTGGTGCCTGAGCACACCTTCAGAGGCCTGGAGTCCATGCCTCGACAGGTCAGGGCTGTTTGGGCATCAAAAGAGGACCTATTGGTAGGCATAGTCATGATGTTATGGCTGATAGCCTTACATATAACATGTTGCTGTTGGTGTGCACACAGCCTCAGACACACTGTGCTGCAGACTTCTCTGTATTGTGTTAGTGTAAGTGATGAGCAGGGCTCTCCATAGTGGGATAAGTTAATCACTGAAATGTTACCAAATTGCCTCTAAAATAGTTCAAACCTCCAGGCGCTCATTGTATTGACGAATGTCACCAATCTGCTCCTTCAGGAAGGTTAAAACAAATGCTTTCAATTATCCGCCGCTTGATCAGGGTCGCTTTATTCGCTGTGATTGTCAGAGTCCTCCTCGCCGCCAGGTTTCCTCCCGAGCTCGCCATCATTTCCTCGTGCAGGGAGATTGCAGCTAATCTATTCCTGTGAGCCAGTGGCAAGTTGCACATTATCTGCAGTGTGTGTGGCAGTCGCCATTGGCTGCTGCTAGTCAAGCTGGCATTCATTATCACACAGGTAATAACACAGAGCGCTGGGTCTAACTGGAGCGGCGGCCGACTCATTAATATAAACAGGACCCTAAACCCAAACTCAATTTAGCTGAAAGCCTCTTTGGAGACGAGGTTCAGTGAAGAGTGTGTGTGTGTGTGTGTGTGTGTGTGTGTGTGTGTGTGTGTGTGTTTGTGTGTGTGTAAGTGTGTAAGTGCATGTGTGTGTGTCTCAGAAAGGTATTAATCATTCCTCATCCTCAGCCCAACACACCAACACACCAACAGCTCTGCATGTGTGTGCGTGCGTGTGCATTACAAAGCTCCAATTAGATGGCTGATCAGTGGTGTATATTTAAGCAGTCACTCACCCCCCCCCCCACCCCCCCACTCATATCTCTGCCATTAATGAGTCCAATTAGCACATGCAAATATTTACTTCTAACTAGCATTTGTGATTTATCACACTGTTCCCTCTCTTAAACAAACAGTCTGAGTCGTGTGTGTGTGTGCGTGTGCGTGCATGCGTGCGTGCGTGCGTGCATGTGCGTGTGCGTGCGTGGCTGTTCTCTCTTTATTCATGGAGGCTCGGCGGCTCATTAGGCCCTCCTGCAGAGTCAGATCATCAGCCGCGCGGGGAGACGAATAAAAGACGGAGTCAAGAGGAGGAGAGGGAGCGCCGCATTATTCTCCACACATACACCAGCGTGTATCAGTCATTGATTTAGGGTGTGCGACTGTAATGGGTAGCACTCCAGCACCATCAGATTAATGACACCCAGACATGGCAGAAGGCACTGGGAGGAGGGGGGAGGTGGGAGGAGGGGGGAGGAGATTAAATGGTGGGAAACAGAGAGATGCTCTTTTGGGGACGTATTGCTGAGAGCTACTTAAAGTGCTGCACATAGCGTTTTTAAATATCAATATATCATTGGCAAACGTTTTATGATTCCTCGGGAACGCTGACATGATGAACGGTTTCTGTTGTGAATGAGTTTCATGAAAGAACGTTTTCCTTCTCTGCTTCATCAGCTGTCTTTTTTAAGGTTTTCTCTTTTAACAAACCTTTTTTAAGAACTCATATTCAGATTGATTTAGTGCTGTTTAGTTTATTGATTAAATGCTGAATGTAACTTTGTGCATATTTCTATAATGTATACTTTACAAACTAGTCTGTGCTGTGCAGCCTCCAAAGTTAGCCCGCACCACACACATCAGTCCTTCAGTACAAACTCTCATCTCTACAACACGTACAGTTCTGGTTTGCACCGGCTCTGCACGCTGTCTGCTGCTTGGACCCAAAACGTCCCGTTCAGCGTTGGCAGTTAAAATGCTGTTGTTTAAAGGATAAAGTTGCACCGCTGTGCTTCAGGATGTAAGTTGTAGGAACTGCTTACCAATGACAGACAACTGAAAACACAATGTGTTAGCTGCTGTGAGAGAACAGCTAAGGTTAGCATTCAACCACTTCCTGGCTAACACCTCTGCTTGATGGTATCACGAGATCTGATAGAAAAGGCGTATATTATTTCTTACACTGTCACATCTATACATTGTGTTACATTGTGACAGGCATTTGAGAATAACTTGATCAGTCTCCAGACCAACCTTACTCCACTATCAGAGCAAGCATTTGTGTGAAGAAGAAACTAACATCTATATGAACTCAGGAGTTACAAACAGTGACAGCCGCCATGACGGCCGACAGTCACTGAAAAACTTCACTTCTCTCTCGCCGGAGTTCTTGGATCATTTTGTTTACCGTGTTTTGTTTTCTCTAAACCGCTCGTCTCTCTTTTCCTCCTTCAGATCAAATATCTTTAACATTTTCAGGAAATCGTTTCTTGTTGAACACACTGTCCCGTGTTTTCAGCCCAAACCAAACATGTTCAAGAGAGTGTTCCACAATGATTGTCTCTGACCTGCAGGTGCTGTGACACACAGGAAGTGGTTTCTAACATCAGTCTGTGTGTGTGTGTGTGTGTGTGTGTATTTATCACCTGTTTCTGATTAGGCTCACCTTCCCTGTGTGTTCCTCTCTCTCCGTGTCTTCTTTGTCCCCCATGTGCAGCGCTGCAGCAGTTCCTCTGACTGTTTGTGTTTCTCTTGATCTCTGTCTGTTTTTTGGACGATTGATTTCCTGCCTGCTCCTGGATTTGTATGCTGCATCGCCTGCTTCTCTGGTTTGACCCCTGCCTGCGTCTCTGTTCTATAAGCCTTTTGTTTTTGCCTTTTATCATAAAGTCATTCTAACTGCAGCAGCTCCACAAGTCCAGTCTGGCTCCGCTTGGGTCCTCTCCCCTGTGTTCCTGTTTCCACCTTATGTGACAAGACTGAGAAACAGAGATCCACCGTCTCGCCCTCCAAACACTCGCACTATAAAGTTGGGCTGCAGAAAAATCATGACAAACCATCTCCAACAGGGAGACTACTTCCTTCACTCTGATTTAACGGTTTATTGTCATGACAAAAACAGGAGGCACATGTTTCTAACAAACTGAAGACCAAGAGTGCACAAAGATTATGAGGCGTGTGGATCAGTGTTATCAGTGTGTCGTTGATGGGTGAGTGGATGACGTGTGGAGTGTGTTGCAGCGTGTGAAACAAACAAACACATGGTGGTGGGAGCATGAGGAGCGAGAGGACGACACGCTGGAGAGGCCAGGTCTGAGTCGGACTTACCCCGCCTGCAGGGACCTGCAACAGAGACAGCGCAGAGGCAAAAAGCACACAGCAGGGTCTGCTAAAGCAGGAAGGCCGTCACACTGTGTGTTGTTCTTGGTTTGTGAGCGTCCCCAGAGGATGCTTTGAAAACTGATCTGAGCAGCCTGAACATCCGGACTGGAAGTTTGCATGAAATCTCATTTTAAACCTCAAAATATGACTTATTTTCTTTTCCACTAAAATCCATCGAGGTTTAATCTGCACTGACATAGCGTCTATCTACAGCCCCTCCCACACATTTACACAAATGTAGTGCCATGCAACGCTACTGATAAACTAACACTCACACAAATCACATCCTGCAGGCTGTCACGGAGCAGGTTAGGTATCAGGGTAGTTTTGCTATGTAGACTGGAGGAGCTGGGAATCGAACCGCTGATATTCCAATTTAAGGATGAACCACTCTACCTCTCAGCCACAGAAACCCAACATGACTCACAAACTGATATGATTGTGATGAACGCCCTGCAGAGGTGAATTAATTTGTGAGCTGATCTTCAAGTGGAAGGACACAACCCTGGAACATGACTGTGACGTCCTGCCCGGGTTTGAACCGGCTGCCTGTTAGCCCCTCCACGTGTTCTCTGAGTGTTCTGCTGTGTTCTCTGAGTGTTCTGCTGTGTTCTGCTGTGTGAGCGGTTTCCTGTGTGACTGTCTCTGCGTGAGCCTCCGTCAGCACACGCTCGCCAGCGTTTACCATCTGATCTCCGACGAGTGCTTACTCCTCAAACACAAATCATTTCTCAGCTTCAGCATTCCCACACTGCACCTCATCTACGTCCTCACCCATCCGTCCCCTCGCCTCACCCCTTTACCCCCCCCCCACTCCTCTTTTCTCAGTCGCTCAGCAACCATCCGTAATTAATGAGCTTTTACAGTTCGATCTGATCTGCCTCGGGATTGGACACGTCTGATAAGCCGAATGGAAGATACACACAGGCCTGCCCCTCTCTGCTCAGCACTGCCTGGAAATATAATTACTATCACACACACACTCAGTTAAACACACACACACACAGCGTGAGTAAGCCCAGGTTAATACCAATCTTTTTCCTCTTCTCTGCACTAATTAGAAATGTACCGACGAGCGTCATTTGTTTGGAAGTTGAGCGCTCCGTGCACTTGTTGTCGTTATTCTGAGACTCAGAAACTTTGATAATTAAATCTATTTAATGATACGCTTAAGTGAGCACATGTGTGTGTGTGTTAATGACATGCTCTGATGCTCTTAATGAGCATGTGACAGCGGCAGGGAGATGGAACAGTCATTACTTAAACCCGATCTATCTCCTCTCAACACGCTCGCTTATCAATCTGTCCCTGTGGCCGCACTCGGCGGCTGTCAATAGACTCTCACAACATCTTCATCACCTCCGAACTGAATTCATCAACACTCTCCTGCATAAAGTGATGCTCAAACCAGCTGCGGTGCCAGGGAGCTCTGATTGGAGGAGCCACGGGGGGCGGGATTGTTTATACTAGGTGCTGAGGTAATAGTAAAGCAGATTCTTCTGACAGCTGCTGCTTGCTGGAGCTAACGTTAGCCCTAAACACAAAGCACATGACAGAAGTAGCATTCTTTCAGCTAACAATGCTAAGTCAGTCAGACAGTCCCTTCTCCATCCTCCTCTTTACCCTCCATGTTTGGCATACAGGGGTCCTCTAACACGTTAGCAATTAGTACGATGAAGGAGCATCACCTCGTACATCAACTTCTCTCTAACGAAAGTAAAGTTTCCGTAATCTCACACAGCTGGTTAACCCCCCCTCCTCCTCCTGAGCTGTGTCTGATGAACTCTCCTGCTGCTTCCAGCTCCTTCAGGCCGACCAGTGCCCAGTGTTGCTGAGATAACTACATCAGGTTTGTAAACAGGCTGAGTTCATGCTTTGTCAGGTCTGTCTGTGAGACGACGAGAACACTACTTTAAAATGAGTGTTTTTTGAATGGGGTTTGGTTGGACAGTTTCTGATGCCGCCTCAGGCCGCTAAATGTTTTTAGGTTTTGAAACCGCGTTACAAAAAGCGTCTCGCTCAAGATGACATTTTTCAACTTGCACAAACATGAGCTGAATCACTGTATTTAAGTAATTCACGTCGCGTGTGATTCATCTCTGAACGACAACAAGCAGCAAAGGTCAAGGTCAAAGGTCATCATCGCTTACTTTACTGGAACGTCATTATGTAAATAGGAAACAGAATTATAGCTTGATTTTTTACGTACATGCAGCATATAAGCCATTTTGACGTTCGATGTTCGACCCTTTTTATTTCATTATTCTTTTCATCACAGAAGAACAGCTTGTTCAGGAAGCTAAAGACCCTGCCAGCCCCGCCCTGAACCCTGCTGTATATCTGTGTGTGTGAAACAGTGTTGTTTGTGTTCTGCAGAGAGGAGTGATGCAGGTGTTTGTTTCCTCTCAGACTCGACACAGTGAGCGTGTGAGGACATGAGAACATCGTAAACAGGTACTCTGTCAGTGTGCAGCAGCTCAGGCAGGTTTATTACTGTGGCCATAGCAACAGCCATGAGCGGGGATAGAGATGATATTTTTCTTTTAGTGGTGATGCACTGAATGTCCTTGTTCAGAGGAGAGAGGAGAGCGAGGGATGAAAACACAGTCAGAGTGAGGGATGGAGGGGACAGAGGGAAGGCTTTTCTTTCATTTAGCTGTTTGTGAGTCGGCAGAGTTCTGACTCTTTATGAGTTCATCATCTTCTTCTGTCGGCACTCGTCAACAGCAGCTGCAGGTTCATATGGACTCAATTCAACCTCATTCAACAGGCTTTACTGGCATCACATGAGACACGTCATCAAAGTACGATTTTATCTGAAACCTCAGGTAAAGACTGAAGCGCGCTGAAGAACGATCGAGATGCAGAGAGCGAGCCACAACTCAAGCAAACTCTGGATTTCACTCTGGTGATACAAAAAGGAGTAAAGTTTGTTGTGAAGCCGACATGAGTCTGTTAGATAAATCAGTGTGAGGACAGAGGAGTCTTTACTTTTACTACCTGTTTAAATAAAAGCTAACAGTCTTTACAGTCTCAGCCTTTCACTGAGCAGGCTTTACCTTAATAGTTTTCCGATGTCTCGCACAGTTCCTGCAGTCAGTGTTCTCCTGACGTTCCACCTGACTCCCCCTCTCACTGTTTACGTGCCCTCCCTCTCCTCTGTGCGGCTGTGTGCATGTGCAGCCTGTCTGAGGCTAATCTGCGTGTTAAGGAGGCCTGAATAAGCCTGCCTTTGTCAGGGCATTAGGTTTGGAGAGGATGAATACATTAAATGATAAATGGAGGTGCTGAAGGTGGCCGCATGTGGATTTGGATTCATTTCTGTCTCCCCTGCCGTCACAAGTGTGCATTAATGTGCTCTGTGTGCCACTCTGCATGTTAAAGGGTCAGTGCACCCAAATTACACTTGGTCTTTGACTGTGTGTGGTCTCCAGTCATGCACACGCTGGTCTTTAATGTCCTCATGTTTTACTATAAACAGTAATAAAATAATGAATACAATAAAATAATAAATATATATATAATTTAATACATTAAACAAGCTCTAAATAATCAGCAGATTAAAGACAGAATATTCTTCTTCGTGGGTTTTTAGAGGTGGTTGGTATCCAACATGTAACATTACTGCCTGCTAATGATTTTAAAGTTGCAGTCTTGTTACTAGTTTAAATTTGACATGTCTAACACGCTGAGAACCTACACCCACTGACAGGGACATTTATACCCACTGACCAAACCATGACGCACACAGAGGGGAGGACAACATACTGAGTAACTCACACTAAGGAACCCTGACCCCCCTATGATGCCAGAGCACTTGGAACGGTCCTCCTGCATGAAGCAGGCTCCGCCCTCAGACCAAACTTTTGCCAAACCAGGAAGGAGACAGGTGAGTCAAGGGACAAAGAAATACATAATAAAAGCCTCAAACAATGACAGCGTTATGTAAATGTGATGTACAGTGGATTCTAAACCTAGAAATGAAGGTCTTTATCTAACTGTTAGTTACTGCAAATAAAAATAACTGAATGATGTGAGTGTGCGTGCCTACAAACTTATACTGTGTGGCAAATATCACGTTATTCTGTCGTCCTGAAGCCATCACAGGGCCCGACACGAGGACACCACGAGGACAGGACCGGGCACCACGAGGACACCACGAGGACAGGAGCGGGCACCACGAGGACACCACGAGGACAGGAGCGGGCACCACGAGGACAGGGCCCGACACCACAAGGACAGGAGCAGACACCACGAGGACACCACGAGGACACCACGAAGACAGGACCGGGCACCAGGAGGACACTGCGAGGATAGGAGCGGGCACCACGAGGGCAGGGCCCGACACCACGAGGACACCACAAGGACGGGAGCGGGCACCACGAGGGCAGGGCCCGACACCACGAGGACACCACGAGGACGGGAGCGGGCACCACAAGGACAGGGCCCGACACCACGAGGACGGGAGCGGGCACCACGAGGACAGGGCCCGACACCACAAGGACAGGAGCAGACACCACGAGGACACCACGAGGACACCACGAAGACAGGACCGGGCACCAGGAGGACACTGCGAGGATAGGAGCGGGCACCACGAGGGCAGGGCCCGACACCACGAGGACACCACAAGGACGGGAGCGGGCACCACGAGGGCAGGGCCCGACACCACGAGGACACCACGAGGACGGGAGCGGGCACCACAAGGACAGGGCCCGACACCACGAGGACGGGAGCGGGCACCACGAGGGCAGGGCTGGACACCACGAGGACACCACGAGGACACCACGAGGACACCACGAGGACAGGGCCCGACACCATGAGGACACCACGAGGACGGGAGCGGGCACCACGAGGGCAGGGCCCGACACCACGAGGACACCACGAGGACGGGAGCGGGCACCACAAGGACAGGGCCCGACACCACGAGGACGGGAGCGGGCACCACGAGGGCAGGGCCAGACACCACGAGGACACCACGAGGACAGGAGCAGACACATGAGCCGTGGACAACAAACCGTGTGCAGATCTTCTATCAGACGACGGAGCAGCTGTAAGACTTTAATTTATTATTTAAACATTATCTTCTCCTGTGAAGCTTGATTTTTAATTCATTTAACCTTTGTTTTAACAGAATATTCCTACTGTGATACAAAAGGACAAAATACTCCAGGTCTCCTGTTGTCACCTGGTGTGTTGATGTTTTTGTACCTGCAAACCAAAAACCTGCAGTTTAACTTCAGAAGAAGGCAGATCAACAGTTCTCCGATTCTTCTTCCTGAACAAGAAAAAGTGTTTTACACAAACTTTCCACAATCTTAAATGAACTCTTGTAGCTTTAGCAAAAGTTTTATATAAATATGTGTCAGAAACTCAATTTGTGTTATTTATATTTGAATTGCTCAACTTGAATATTTGAATTAAAAATTTGAATTTGAATTTATTATCTGGAAACTGAAACTGAATGTGATGATCTGATATTGAGTTCAGACGATCTGAAAGTTCCACATTCAGTTTGTACAAATCAAACTCAGTTTTCTGAGACACATCTGGCTGATAAGGAAGAGCAATCGAGTGCAGATTCACAGCTCACTCCTCAGCCAGTCAGCAGCACCTAGGCTTTTGACCATTTCCTTCACTACATGGAGCTTCTGGTAGCTACCAGAGCTAATGATAGCTCGTTATACTTATATCATTACTAATTGTTATTACATTTGGTAGCGACCGAGACCTGCCAGAGCTTCTGTGGACTATTATTAATGATAGTTTATTAGCTGTTTGCGCTACAGTAGCTTTGCTCAGGAGCTGTGAATCATTTCAAATGATGTGATTCAAATTCAGATTTTTAATTCAACTATTCAAGCTGAGCAATTCAAATATAAATAATTCAAACACATATTTCTGCCCATGAAGCTGTGCTAACACTAACCCAGGTGATCTCAGCTCACCTGTTTCATCTGTACGGCTGCTCTTTTATTGTTTCAGCCAACCAATGAACATTCAGCAGCTGCTATCTCAGCTCATTCTCTGACTTGGGTTAGCATCTTTGACCATTTCTTTTTGGATTTCTCTGCAGGTGTTGTCCACCTCCAGCTCAGCCATCTTAAAGGTAAGTGCAGCTCATGGTTTTTGTTTGTTCCAATGAAAAAGTCCAACAGTTACAGAGCTGTTAGCTCTTTAAAGTGAGAGATATTCTTGCTTTTAACTACAGACATGATGGCTGCCCTGTGTTCCCTGCATCTGTTTGGAGCGTCGGCTGTGCACGTCATACGTAAGATGCAGTCTGCACATGAGCAGTAGGGGCAGTGTAGAGGCAGAGGGGGTGTGACAGGGTCAACACAGCAGCAGGGACAACAATGTTCTGAAGACGAGCTGATAGACCGAGTCCTCAATGATCCACATCTGTACGATGTGTCGCTGCAGACAGATAAGTTCTGTTTTAGAAGTTGCCGTGGAAACCGTCATTTTCTATCCTTTGATTAAACATGATGAAGTAAGATGAGATAAATTGGTTTATTAGTGGTTAAATGTTAAACTCTGAACTCAAACTTAATCCACAGAAACAAGAACACACCTGTGCCGTGTTTAAGCTGCAACATTAAACCTTGTTGAGAGTTAAACCAGGTAGCTGAAGAGAAAGGAGAGCTGAGGATGAGAGTGATCTGTGTCTCAGTCTAATGAAGACGAGAGGATGCTGCTATTAGATGCAATGTGGTAACAGAAAGCGGAGAGGAGGGGGGAGAGGCAGAGCGAGAGAGAGGCAGGCGGGGAGGGGGTGAGGTTGCTGACTCGGAGCTTTGCTGCGGTGAGCTTTGAGCTAGCGACTGGCTGAGCTCTCTGGCTGTGGTGCAGACCGTAGCTTAGCCACGTTAGCCTCCCTCCACCCCCTCCACAGCTCAGTCAGCCGGCAGCTCCGCTCTGCTTCAGCTGCAGCTCCACAGTCTGTCAGCGTCTGTGTGTGAAGCTCAGGATTTCCTGCACCTGCAAGGATTCTCCCTCTTTCTGACCACAGCAGAGAGAGGAGGAGAGGGACAGAGAGGAAGAGGAAAGGAAGAGGAGAGGAAGACAGGAGGAGGAAGAGTGTCCGTTGGCCGGCAGTGACCTTCGTGGTGTGGTGGCACAGCAGAGGAGGAGGAACGGGCTCCATCAGGTGTGTGTCAGCACTTACAGGAGGAGTGAGAGAGGGGATCTGTATTCAGAGGCTGTGCATGGTACAGTAGGAGGGATGCTGGAGGATCTCCACTCTTCAGTATTACAACATGGCATTCTGTAAATGAGAGTTAAAGTTGAGAGAGAAGTGCAGAGGAGAAGAAGAGGAGCTGCAGAGAAGATAAGAGATTCTTGTGACATGCTGTAGATGGATCCATCCTGACAGGAGACAGATACAGAGATGCTGATATGAAGAGAGAGAGGGGGAAATATAAATGAGAGAACTGGAGATGGATGGAGCCGGAGAGGGAGGGAGATGTATGTGGTGCCAGCTCGGGCTCAGTGAGGATGACGGACGTGTTTGCGTGTGTGTTTTCGTGCTGGCTCTGACTTGGTTAGCGAGGAAAATGTCTGTATCGAAGTATCAATCACTGGGCTGGGCGCTGCCTCCAGGCTGCAGGCAGGAGCAGCGAGCTCTCAGCTCTGTGTGAGCATCTGTGTGTGTGTGTGTGTGTGTGTGTTTTAATCTCTAATGTGTCCATCTGGGGGAATTACATCTCAGTGTTCGTATGCTTTTTATTTGCACTGACTGAAGTCCTCATGATTAAAGAAACCATTGTGTTGGAGGGGGCTGTCCCTCTGCATGTAGCTGTGATGTCCTGCGCATGTACACCTGTTCGAACACCTGAAGCTCTGCTGAAGGGGGCGGGGTTACTGCCCCCCAGCCAGGAGGCATGTGTTCAGTCTCACGTGACACTGGTCATTTGTCCTGCTGAAGGTGAGCAAGAAGGTGTGGCTCCTCGCTGCTACACCTTACTGCCGTCACTTCTGTTCCCTTATGCGGCGACCAGACCACAAGCTAAGTGAGTTATACACAAAGTCAATGCAACAATAAGAACAGCTGTGAATCATATGATGGGAATTTTCACATTTGCGTTTTTAATTCAGTGTCCTCCTGACACTCTTTGGCTTGGGGCTGCTAGCCAAGTTACCGCTAACGTTAGCTCACTAGCACACAAAAATCCTGCATATGAAAGCTAAAAATATAAATGCATCTTCAGGCGATGTCGATGCAAAGACACAAATTTCCTGGTGATGAGAACGAGCCTTTGTTCGCAAATTCAAATCATTTTTTCTTGTTATTTTCTACGACAACTAGTAATTTAAGTAAATTAGTGTCGCCCATCAGCGACACAAGTCACACATCAGAAACGGTCACACCAAACTCCATTCAAAAAACACTCATTTTAAAGTCGTGTTCTCGTCGTCTCACAGACAGACCTGACAAAGCATGAACTCAGCCTCTTTACTAACCTGCGTCCTGATGTAGTTCTCTCAGCATCCTCTCAGCCTGTTTATTGTCATTAAATCTCAGTAACATCTGTTTGTTGTGGCTTCATAGCGCTGTAGTGAGACAGATCTCAGCCCACCTGTGACTTGCTAGATACAGTGAAACTGCCACTCAGCGCAGACAGATGGACAGGCGCTCCACAGCTGAAACAGAACGCTGGTAGTTGGTGTCCATCAGAGAAATCCTGGTTCTGATCCGAGCTAACAGCTCATCACACTGGGCACTGGTCAGCCTCAAGGAGCTGGAAGCAGCAGGAGAGTTCATCAGACACAGCTCAGGAGGAGGAGGGAGGTTACCCAGCTGAGTGGAGGTAAAAAAAATGCAGGTTTTTTTTAACAAACGTTAATAAACCAAAATGTTCCTGCAGTCAAAGTTGCGTGAGTTATTTGAGATGAAAATCTTTCCGTCAGAGTTTTGCTAATTCTCTGTAGATTCTTTTTGGACATTCACTGAGCGGTGTGTGAGGCGCAGTGCTCGAGTGTGTCGCACTGACAGTGTCGTAGGGAGCGCTGGGATGTGGGAGGATGAATGGACCGGAGGAAAGCAATTAAAATGTCTAAAGACAAAACCTGCAAGTCATTACGTCGGCTCCGAGCCAATCCAGAGCCTCTGTGGATGTGTGTGTACATGTTTATGTGCATTAGAGTGTGTAGCACCCTGAGCTGTGCGTGCGTGTGTGCGTGCGTGTGTGTGTGTGTGTGTGTGTGTGATCTGCATGCCTCGAGGACCTTCCTGTATCTGTCTGTCTCTGTGTTTGGTTTCCTTTGTGCCGTCACTTCATGTCTGTCTGAGGCAACAACGAGACATTGACCTACTGAGAATTAACTGAATCTATTCTCTGGACCAGAGTGACTCAGCAACACACACACACACGCACGCACACGCACGCACGCACGCACACGCACGCACACACACGCACGGTCCTGGGGTGGTTAAGATTCTGCTCTTGCTCTGTGTTGCTCCAGAATATTGACTGTGAATATTGGCAGTGAAAGCGAGCGGCTCTGAGCTGTAATATTACTCTGTTTGAAAATCACAAAGGTTACTGTATCATGCAGGAGTAATATCACACTGTTAGCTGTAGTGTGGCTTGGTGTAAAGGTGTGTGTGATGTGTGTGTACAGGTGTGTGTGAATGTTCATAACTTTGTGCCCTGCTGCAGCAGAACATCCTCTGTTAAACCAAGAGGGAGAAAATCCAATTACATCGTGCCTCCACCGACTGCCAACAATGAGACGGCCTCTTTATATCTTTGATTTTACAAATCTATTGCAATCATCAGACGGGCCAAATGCACATCAAACGCAGCCTGCACCGCACTCATTTGGCATGCAGCGTGTGTGTGTGTGCGTGTGCGTGTGCGTGTGCGTGTGCGTGTGTGTGTGCGTGTGTGTGTGTGTGTGTGTGTGTGTGTGTGAGTGTGTGTTATCCATGTGGAGGTAAAAGCTTCCTCCTGATACATCCTGACAGAGAATCCCATTATCTCTACGTGTGTGTGTGTGTGTGTGTGTGTGTGTGTGTGTGTGCGTGTTGTACAGGCTGTAGGGATGGAGTTTGGTTTGAAGCACTGTACAGGCGTGTGTGCGTGAATGAGCAATATAAATGCACATATTTCTCTGACGTGCTGCATATATGTGTGTGTGTGTGTGTGTGTGTGTGTAAGTGCAGTCTATATAAATGCACATATTTATTGTGCTTCCTCGTCCTTTGTGTCCTTTATGCTCTGAGAACACTTGGACGTGTTGAATGATGGACGGAGGGAGGAGGAGGAGGAGGAGGAGGAGGAGGAGGAGGAGGGCCTGTGTTCCTCTCCGCTGCCATCATGGCTGTAATGAAGGCTCATTTATCTCCATCTCTGCACACTCTCATCATGCACGATGGGACCGCAGCAGAATGAGGATGAGTGTGTGCATTGTTTAGAGGACGGTCATGTGTGTGTGAACGGATGTTTGGAGCAATCAGTGATGCAGAAGCTCACCTGTTGATGCACCTGTGGAGTAAAGCCGCCACCTTAAGGTCGATGATTTGATCAACAGATTTGTGTTTCTTTGCAGCAGCAGCAGCAGCAGCAGCAGCAGCAGGCTGTGAACCTTAGCAGAAGTCTGTCCACATCAAACCTTCACAGTGACGAGACAAACAACAGCAACATAAAGAAAGGCTTTAGGTTAAAGATCTGTTCCTCTCACGTTCTTCGGCTTATTGTCGTTATTAGGATGAGTCATAAATGATATCTTGACCAACACTTCCTCTTCATGTGTTTGAAGTGCACCTGGAGCGAGAGCGAGGTGAGACATGCAGATCTGTGTCAGGAAAGATTTCTAAGATGATAGGCGACAGCTCTTGCTCACCACACAGACACACAGTTCTTTCTGCATGCAACCTGCTCGAGAATGATTGCTCAATACTCAGACTACACACAGAAACCAGAACTCCTCTAAATCCAACAGTCATGTCTGTCATGAACAGATTCTGCACTCGCATGCTGACATGTTGTTATAAAGATCATCTGTAGGCAGGCACAGGACGTGAGGAGGGGCTGCAAGCTGAGCAACCAGCAGTTCATTCTCAGCTTGTTTTAAGGTCATGATTCTTTCATGTTCGTCACGTACAAGAACTTCAGGAAGGTCCTTCCCTCCAAGACAATCAGAGCAGCTGATATAAACTCTTCAGTGTTTGTTCAATGCTCTGGGGGCTGTGAGCCGAGCTGCTGCTAACTTTCTTCAGTGATGTAGTTTGAAACACTGTGACGTGATTTTAAACAGAAACTCGGCTGGAAATGTTTCATGGAAAACTCTGATAAACATCTCACAGGTAAATCATGAGACGGTGCTGAAGCGGTTTGTTGCAGCGCTGAGCAGACAGAGGAGAGATTGTGGAGACAAATGTGCTCGCACTGACAGAAGACCGGTTCAGCCCTTCTGTTGAGTCGAGCAGAAAGAGTGAAAATGTGTGACATGTCATGTAAAGGCCACGTTGTGCTGTGTTTGGTCAGCACTGTGAGGGCAAACTGTGGGCGCACAATTGGATCAATGAACATAGATTACATCCAGAGGTCAGGTTAAGTAAGCATCCATCTGAGCTGTGGAGCCGCCTCCTCACCCCGAGCTCAGACAGACACACACAGGAACACACAGATAAAGGCTGAGTAATGTCATCAGAGCGCCCTCGTCCTCCTCGTCTGATTAAGAGCCTCTCTGAGCGCTCCCAGACGCCGCGCTGTGATAGGCCAAGGTCACGGCGAATCACTGTGCAGCGCTGCAGATTGATGCTTAACTCCGTCAGGAAACGACAGAATCTAATTTGGCCAATGGGCTTCCTCTCCACTCCAGATGAAGAGGACGATTCCCCTCGCCCTGGGGTCTTCAAGGAGGTGTGTGTGTGTGTGTGTGTGTGTGTGTGTGTGTGTGGCTTGAGCCTGCTCTGACGAGTGTGTTCTCAGCGTGTGTAAATGTGTGTGTCTCCAGCAGCTTGTCAGCAGGTGGTTAAGGAATGAGCAGTAAGTGATTGGCAGGCGGAGATATTAGTTTGGGAATAATAAGAGTGTAAT
>NW_027211715.1:882500-897500 GCF_022749685.1 Semicossyphus pulcher
ACGGGCCGCAGACTGTTGACGAATGAAGGACTCCAACACTAAAGCACGGCCCCCCCCACAAAGCCGAAGGTTGAGCTCAGACACTGCAGACCTGAGATCAGTCAGGTGGACTCATTCAACATCGTGATGACATCCAGCACAGCCCTGCACAGCGCTGTGGATAAGCACTCTGCTGAGGTGCAGTACACATGTTTAACACGTAACTACTCAATCTGTATATTCTGCTGTTTGCTCCAGAGAACAGGAAGTCTTTGTACAGCTCAGTTCCAGGCGGGTGACGTCCGATAACACCAACACTGAGCAGCATCTAAAAACAGCATCAGACTGTTTGATGTGTTTGTGCAAACTGACGTCCTCACTCTCCGAACCAAGCGATGTACCCTTGAGAGAGTCATTCACCCTCAGCGCTGCTCCGGTGATCAGCAGAGCCGGACCGCACATACAGAACACACCAGCATTCATCTGTAACATGAGAGGCTCAGCAGGACACGTGGTGAACAGTTACATCTGTGATGTGTTCAGGTGTTTCAGGACAGAACAAACTGTGCTCAGACCCTGTGAGCTCCTGCAGGACCTCACGCTCCTGCAGGACCTCACACCTCAGATTTGATTGGTCGGCTGGTGCTGTGTTGTTTTTATAGCTGTGAAGGTGCTAATGGACGGATGCCATTTATTTCACACGTACATGAGGGTCAGCTCAGGGCCGCTGGACCCTCCATCTTTATGTCCACAGCTATAAATAGAGCGGGGTCAGAGTTAGAGCACTGCACTCTGTCCGGCTCCAGCTTCATGTTCGTATCTGTAAACCTGTTCGAGCTGTGTGTAAGACGATACAACCTGCGTATTTCGTGGATCGCTTTGGGAAGTCTTAAAGTTTGTTTGCAGGACTTCTGTATCCAGCTTACCTTTCAGGTGTGGTGCTGTAACCCCTTCCTGTCTGACGCTTTGTGACAGGCTGCTCTCTGTTTGAACAATCTCATCTGAGTTGTTTGAGTTGTTATTAAGCAGCAACCTCCAAGTCTAAAACAGAAGCCAACACTAACTGACAACTGTACGGGGAGAATCTTTATACAGCTCACCTGTTTACATTATATTAAGGCTCACAGTGATGCAAAATTAGGGGCGTGGCCTCTTTGAGTGACAGCTGGGAGCTGCTAGCTGTCTGCTAGGTGTCCCCTCAGCTAACTCAGTCACTGAACGTAACCTCTGGGCCGTGTTTGTGCTGTTGGAGCCTCTTGGAGATTTGACATGGAGCCGTAGTGATGAAAGGACCTTCATAGTTTCTCGTTTGTATTTTGTGATGGATTTTCTTCTTTAGGAAGATTCTGGGCTCATCCACAAACCCTGGAAGTCCAAACACTGATGACACCGTTGGAGGGTTGTGTTTGTAGAGCACTGCTCGCTCTCTCTCTCTCTCTCTCTCTCTCACACAGTTTCTCTGCTGATCAGAAAAGAGGATTGATGCAGTTTCCCTCTCTTTTGTGCACCCCCCTCTCTCTCCCCCCCTCCCTCTCTGCGGAGAGGGTGAGGCGAGGCCTGATGAGTAGCTGTGTCAGAGGGAATGCAGCAGTGAGGGAGGTGAAGCTTTATTTTTCACTGAAAGGTGTATTTTTCTCTTGTCAACAGGCTTGGCTGCATCAGCCTCTCCTTGACTCCCCCCTCCTCCCTCCTCCCTCCTCCCAATCATCTTTTTCTTACATTTCTGCTGCTCCTTTCTATCTTTGCCTCCCCCCTTCTCTCCCTTCTCCCTCTGCCTCCTATCTGGAGCCGTGCAGAGGACAGATTGAGGGTATTATTTTTCTGCGGTGAGTTTTTCTGCCACGCGGTGATACTGAAGGTCCCATTCTGCTCCTGTGTCCAAGATAAATCAAAAACATTTTTCTACAGCTGCAATCAATGCCCCAGCCCTTTCTCAACAGCTCTGCCTTTTTCCTCTCTTATACCAAGACACACATGCACACACTCTTACATACACACACACACGCAGTGTCTCCTCTCTGTTTCTTCCTGAGGCCACCTCTCCTGAACGCTGACATCAGATCGCCCCCCTGCAGCAGTCCACTCCTCTGGGAGGGATTTGCATCTCATTTGCATCTCATTACAGGTTTAATAGAGCAAACTCTGCTCCATCCTGAGTGAAAATGACAAGAGGGGGAGAGGAAAGGTGAAGATGGCTGGGGGAGAGTCAGTCTTCTGGTGACTGTGTGCCTCCGAGCAGCTGTTAATGCAAAGACCCCCCACCTCAGACACAGCTGTGGAACTCTGCAATTAACCAGAGTCCTTAAAAGTACAAATTATAATGTGGAACCTTCAGAGAGCCGAGAGAAAACTAGAGCAGGGTTCTGTCGTCCTTTTTCATTAACTTCATAGCTGCCTTTAACAAACACCTTTTTACACAAGCCAGCAGAGACGCGACATGTCGGCCAACCAGGTTTTTATCTTTGTGCACAAGAAGGAGTGAAGAGTCGGTCACATCGAGTGCATGCAGACATCACAACAGTGACTGCTGAAGGCGTTCATGGTGTATCTTCCCCGTCCTTAAAGAAAGTCTTTCCACACCAACTTCTTTTTACAAAATATCTCCTTTTCCATTTCAGACAAAAACATTCAACAACACTCAAAGAAGCAGCCACGTCAGAAGATGGCTTTATTTTCTTACAGAGGGAACAACTTAAACAAGCAAAAACTAGCAGCTACTTTTGGTATTAATCTATAGTTACTGTTAGCTTGTTATTATCTACCAGTGTGAAACATAACATTGTTTCAGGCTCATGCTCATCACACAGAGCAACAACTGGCATGCACACATTGTTGGGATGACATCATCTTTTCCACTGTGTCCAGACGCCCTGTGCAGTTATTGGCTAGCAAAGCAAACAGCCAAACCACGACCTTCTCTTAACCTTAACCAAACATGTGGTTATCATGAAGACGGACACGGCCAGGTGAAGGCACCAACACTACACACAAAATAGCTCATAAAGCCCGCCTCCTCCATGTTAACAGATGGGACATGAGTCAAACTATAAAATCAAAGTACATTTTTCTCAAACATGGTTTCTGTCATTATAGTTAGTTCTTATCAGGCTGATTTATGTCCAAGTGTTCATTTTTCTCACAAGTTTACTTTTTATTAGTTATTTGATGCTATAAAAAGGGGGCGTGGCCTCATGATTGACAGCTCTGTGGACAAATGGGGCTCCTGCAGCGTTCTGTTCCCGAGTAGCAGAGTAGAGGAGGAACGGCGAGAGGAGACGTAACTAACACTAACACTACAGTCATTGAACTTTCCATCAGCGTGAATATCTGCTTCAGACCGACACAAGAAGCTGTTCTGCTGCAGACTGAGAGAGACCAGAGACGGACAAAGAGGCGGAGTGCGACCGAGCTACAGCCTATGGCTGAGCTCTATGGGCGGGCCGTATGAATCAGCCAGCTACGGCTATGAAGCTAGGCTATATGCTCCTCAGCGTAGCTAGCGGTTATTATCCATAGACTGTATAAATCATGAATGAGCTACTTAAACAGTTGAAGTTACGTTCAGTGACTGTGTGTCTGTGTTGACAGCTAGCAGACAGCCAGCAGGATCCACCTGTCAATCAAGTGACCCCGCCCCTATGATTTAAGGCTTAATATAATTAAAACAGGTGTGTTATAAATAACTCACCCCCGTACAGTTATCATGAACAATAAATTAACTATTTATAACAAAACAGTTTTTTTACCGGGCTGTGAACATGTTTATTTCTGGTTTTCTGGAGCCTCAAGTGGACACTCGAGGAACTGCAGATTTTTGCACTTCCTCATTGGCTTCATTTGTCAACACTGGAGGTTGCTGCGTGTATAACACCTATCATTGTGATCTGGTTTTCACAGAGCACACAGCACTCTGCTGATGGAAAGACAAACATGCTGATGGTCATGAAGCTCGCTGAATGTATGCCCTGCTACCTCCTGCAAAACCATCCTGGTGAAACATTGTTTTTTGCAGGTCCCTTGATGTAACATCGGACTTCATCTCTTCATTAAGCTCTATAGAAACTCATTGTACCTTTCTTAAAGGTGCAGTGACTTTCTGTGTTTGCTGACAGAATGATGAACACAAAGCAGCTGTCTTTAAACCCCAGACGCTTTAAGGCCGTGATAGTCGTTCTCTGTGTTTAGTTTCTTTCCCTTTTTGCACCAACAGAAACACACACTTCCACATCCAGTTAACAGGGCAGAAAATATGATTTGTTTATGTAAATGTGTGTCAGTCAGTGTGTGACAATCCTGAGATAAACCTGCAAATCACACAACCCGTTTTAATTACCTTATTGTGCTGCTTCTCCTCCGCAGAGGACTCCTGGAAGGAAGACGCGTTTTCAATTAGGACCCCCCAAAACCCAGCTACACACATGCACACACACACATGCTTTGTTATTGTGTGTGTGTGTGTGTGTGTGTGTGTGTGAATTATTTGGTAACCTTTCTAATTTCACACTTGTTAAGTTTCCATGTAAAAGGCAACATTTTAGAGAGAAGCCCTCAGGATGGGTGAATGTCATTAGTGAGTCTGTGTCTCTGTTTGTTTGTGTGTGTGTGTGTGTGTGTGTGTGTTTATGTGTGTGGGGGGGTTATAGTACAAAGATTAGTTGGTATGAAATCAGGGGCAGGTTGGAGCCTCTCAGGGGTCTTTTTCTACACACACACACACACACACACACACACACACACACACACACACACACACACACACCAGCATACTGTTGCTCACACTCCTGCGACTAAACGAGGTGATGAGCCGTTTGCTTCCACCCGTTGAGCTCTGTGTGTTTCTCTGATGCTTCTTTCTTTCTGTTTGTTTCTCTCCTTGTCTCCCTCTCCCTCTCCCTCTCCCTCTCCCTCTCGTTCTCTCTGTCTTTCTTTCTTTCTTTCTTTCTTTCTTTCGCTCTCTCTTTCTTTCTCTCTCTCTTTCTGTAATTTATGTGTTGTTGTTGGAGTGGCTGCTGATAGGCCCAGAGATGGCATTTAGCTAAAGAGCAGAGAGGCTGTTAGCTTCTCCATTCATCTAATCAATCTCACTAATGAAACCACTGTCCTCTGCTCAGCCGCTCCGCTCTCATCCCTCTCTCTCTCCGCTGCCCTCCACCCTCTCATCATTTGTTCTCCTACTGCTTATATCCTTTTACTTCATCGAGGCACGCTGCTACCCATTCTCATTTAGCCTCCTTCCCTCCTCCCTCCTTCCTTGGTGCAGCTGTCCTACATTCAGCACTGGTAGATCTGCTCCCAGTGAGGCTGCTGTTTCTGGTGTTGCTTCCTCCCCCCTCCTCCCCCTTCCTCCCCCCTGCAGAAGACATGGTGGATTGACCCAGTTAGGGTGAGAATGGTATTATACTGGGAGTGCATGTGTGTCAAGGTGTGTGCGTGATAGATTGTGTGTGTGTTTTAACGTACGTGAGTTTTACAGTCAGTGTGCTGGTGCTTTAAAAGAGGGCCTTAGTTTAATGGTCGATCAGCTGTTCGGTGTGTGTTGAGGCTGAGTCGTTGTTTATTTTGTACTTGTGATAAAATAACGTAAAAACAAGGGCGGAAATAAATCCTTTAACCAATCAGCAACAGTCTGACCTCTAATCCTTTTAGGTCCTTCTCTGTATAACAAAGAACATTTGAATGCTTTTACATTTTTTAAGGACAGGCGATTAATCAATAACTGTATTAGTAGAGGGCTGATTAATTGATGATGACAGCCTGCATACTGAATAAACTTGGAGCTCTGACGGGCCTCTGAACAGACAGGAAGATGTCATCAAACCTGAGGGACGACATCAGCAACAAGCATGTCTTCATCAAGAGACATCTATTGGTACGCTGCTATGCTACGCTAACCTGGGTTAATAATGTATCTTCACTGCAGTGCTAGCAGCTCTTAGCAGAGAGCCTTACATGTTTCACTCAACATAAAGATGTGACTTCCTTTGTTGACCCTGTCATTTCTGCAGGATTTTGTTGAGTCACCTCACAGCTCAACGACTGTTCCTGCATCCTGCTAGCAGCTTCCTCTTACCAGGTGAACTCTCTCCACTTCCTCAGGCCGCCCGTTAATACGGCCGATGGGTTTTTATTGCAGCCCAAATCATGTTCTTTTCCTCAAGTAGCTTTGGTGCCGAAACCTTATGCTCATCGTCCACGCCTGCTTTCTGACAGAGTTTTGTTTGGTTCAGGCACCAAAAGTCCTCTGCTAGGTTCAGGAAAAGTTCATGTTTTGGTTTCACAGGGGACCCCGTTGTTTCCTGGGTGAAAGAGAAACAGCTTCGTGAGCACTGCTGCGTCCTGCAGAACTATCCATCCAGTGAAAACACCGTGTTTGTAGGGAGTCCAGTTATTAATCGATCATCTTGCAGATCTTTTACTCTGTGTCGTCCACCTCCTGTCAGGATCACAATTTGTTCACAGATGTGACATAAAGTGGAGACGCGGGAGAAAGCGAGTAAAACTGATGAAATGTGTCTTTAATGCTGTCGCTCTATCCTGAGAGAGAGAGAGAGGGAGAGAGGGAGAGAGGGCTTACCCTCGGGGTTCCTCTGTCTGTCTCTCTAACACTTCATTCTCAAATCTGCTTTATATGTGTGTGTGTGTGTGTGTGTGTGTGTGTATATTTTGTGTGTATATATATATATATATATTACTGTGTGTGTCGTAGCCTTGGGGTGTTGACGTGTGCTGGACAGAGACCCTACAGAGAGCCTTTGTGCCGAAGTCTTCCCTGCAGCAAGGTCGCTCCTCCCTCCCTCAATCTCTTTATGCCTCACCCCTCTCCCCCCTCAGTACATCTCTGTCCGTAACTGTGCAGCATTTTTACAGTTTTCTCACACACACACACACACACACACACACACACACACGAACTCGGCCAGACAAAAAGCACATGCTACATGAATGAATGTTTTGAAGCAGGTCTCTGGTGAGGCCGGAGGCTGTTAATGCAGATGTAAAGTGGAGTGTGTGTGTGTGTGTGTGTGTGTGTGTGTGTGTCGGTGTGTGTGTGTGTGTGTGTGTGTGTGTGTGTGTGTCTGTGGGTGTGTGTGTGTGTGTGTGAGGCACGGGGAGTGTGTGACTTTGTGTGAGTCTGCTGGGTAACCGCACTGATCATAATGTATAGATACACTTACTTTTGTTAGAGGACAAAACATGTCCCCATAACACACACACACACAAACACACACACACACACACACACACACACACACACACACACACACACACACACACACACACACACACACAAACATGTACACATCTAAAGGGGAATATGTGTATCTAAACCAGGCCCTTATTTATATTTATATCCCTGAGATACAAGAAGTGTGTGAATGTCTCCAGTAGATGTGTTCATCCTGCAGCAGTGAAACAGGCTGTAATGGCTGCAACATAATCATTGATGGGTCAAAGGTCGTCCGCTAAAAGTTCTCGTTGTTTCCACTGACAGGCTCAGATTGTTATTCTAAGTGTGTGACAACATGACAGAAAGGATCCCTACAGAGATAGACCTTTTTGTTACAGAGGAAGATGATTGTTTTAACCACAGACAGACGTTACATCGCTCTCTGCACACACACCAGACTCCATTCACAAAAACACTGATTTTAGCTCAAAATACAGGAATTGCTGATCTACTGCTGCCTCAACAGATTTATTTGGTTGTGTTTTTTTTCTCTTAAAGAATTATTGTTTTGGCTCACAACTTCCCATTTGAAATGGTAAAATCAAACAAACCTACCCATCGAGGCAGCAGCAGACCGACAGCTCTCTATCTTGTGTAAGGTAAATTACTGGTTTTCTGAATGGAGTCTGGTGTGTGTGCAGCGAGCGATGTAACGTCTGTGTGTGGTTAAAACAATCATCTTCCTCTGTAACAAAAAGGTCTATCTCTGTAGGGATCCTTTCTGTCATGTTGTCACACACTTAGAATAACAATCTGAGCCTGTCAGTGGAAACATATTCATATATTTGCTAAAAAAACAAATGGACCCAGCAGATTCAGTACCATGTTGTATGTATTGTTTACCGGAGTACATAAACACACAGAGCATTATACATTTTCTATAGCACATACACAGGGGCAGCTTTGCTTTGATGTACAGGCGTGTGTGTGTGTGTGTGTGTGTGTGTAAACTGCAGGACAGCGATAGTGTAATTCCCCCGCTCCCCCACTGTGAACGGGGGAGCTGCATTGCTACAATTTTACCTTTGAGTCTTTAATACTCACTCTCTCTCACACACGCACAGTACACGTGTACACACACACACACACACACACACACACACACACACACACACAGTTACATGTGCTCTCCTCAGCTGGATGCACATCAATCATCGCTCCAGTCTCACCTGTCATTGTCTTTGTTGTTGCTTATACAAACATCCGTCCCCTCGTCCGCCGAGGAAGGACCCCAATCAGGATTTACATTCACAGCATAACACCTCTCTGCTCCAACACACACACACACACACACACACACACACACACACACACACACACACACACACACTGGGTAGGATAGAAAGTAAGGTGGTTAGTAGATGTAATAAAAGAGGAGAAGAAGGGGAGATGTAAAGAGAGCATGAATGTAAAATTGGGACAATGAAGTCAGAGGGAGGGACAGGTGAGGTGTGTGTGTTTGTGTATGTGTGTGTGTGTGTGTGTGTGTGTGTGTGTGTGTGATGAGCCTGCATAAACATGCACAGAGCTGAATGCTGATCAGGGACAATAAAACCTCCATTAAAGATTTATTCTGGAGAGACAGGATGAGGGAGGGAGGAGGAGGGGGAGCACTCAGGATTGTGTCACAGAGTGGATTATACCAAAGACACCTCTTTCCAGCCATCACTGGGACACACACACACACACACACACACACACACACACACACACGCTGCATTTTAATAGCCCTGTCACCTGCAGCTATAATACCAGACGACGGCTCTTTGAGCAGACACTCGTCTTCAGAAGTGTCTCCATGCTTCCTGACAGGCTCACACGAGAGCTAACGGGCTAGCTAACCACAATTAGAGCTCCCATCTGTGTAGTCATGAAGCTACGGCTAACATTAGCACAACAAGCCCGAGGCCCTCTCTGTCAAAGTGTCACCTGGACGGAGCTTTGCTCCGGGCGAGACACAACTGGGAAAATGTAATCTAATTCCCCGCCCCCCACCCCCTCCATTAAAGTGCTGCCAGCTTTATCTCACAGCTCCAAACCCTCACACCCCCCTCCTCTAAAAGCCCCCTCTTTCATCCTGTGTGAGATGACGGAGATTCAGAGTTGATGACATTTGAGCGGGTGCTTCACTGTTCCTCTGCAGACCGGCTGAGATGCTAAATGTCTGAGCAGGAAATGAAAAATGGGACAGACAGAGGTTAAATCTACACTCACTCAGACTCTGCCTGAAGATCAGCCCGTTATCGTTCCCAAGGCTTCAAATAATGACGCTTTGTCACAGCCATCAGAGTCTCATACAGACGCAGGAGGTACCCCTCAGTGTGTGCATGAGACGCACCGGGCTCTCAGCTAAATGTTACAGGACCTTTGCCTACGAGACGGGGTATCTGTTCCCTTTGTAACATAAACTACATTTGTTTATGATGTTTACCCTCACCACCGCCATGTGTTTCTGTATCCACCGTACGTCACCAAACTGATGTTCACCACCTGAATGACAGGGAGAAACAAGATGCTGCCTGGTATGTTTGTATGAGACACCAGGTCGCTGACACAGACATAGAAAGCAAGCTGTGAAGACATAAAATACTCCGGCTAAAGACGAGAACGTTTTTCCTTTGGCCTCCAGATTCACTTAAACTGATCGCTAACAGCTGAGGTCACCTGTCCGCCTACCTTAGGCCTTGAGGTGAGAACATTTGTTATATCAAACTTTTTACATTCCTCTCGTACAGTAATTTAGAAGAACTAATCCACGCTTCATCTCCTCCCGGCTCAATTATTGTAACTCCCAGTATCCTGGGATCAGCCAGTGGTCCCTGTAACTGGTCCCAAAGCTTTCCATGTCCGTCCCGCTGCAGCCTCTCTTCTCTTGTTTCCAGTAGTTTTCTTCAAAGGTCACTCTGTTTGTTTTTAAGCACTGAATGGGCTGCTCTCCTCTATGCCACAGGACAGGCCGGAGATATTCTTGCTTTTAACAACGCGCTTGCGTTTGCGTGTGCGTTATGGCTGCCATGCGTGCCCTGCGTCTGTTTGGAGCGCCGGCTACGCGTACGTGAGACACAGTCTGCACATGAGCAGTGGGGGCAGTGTAGAGGCAGAGGGGATGTGACGGGGTCACAGCAACAATGGCCACCTTCTTTCATCCTTGCCTCTGATTGGTCCGTTCTTTATATTCTTTGGCCTTAAACAACACTTTAGTCAGCTGCTGCTTTTTTTAAATGCGATTTTGATTGTAAAATTTGACTGAGAGGGCAGGAAGGAAATCAAAATCCAATTTGTGCAGGCAAGTCAAGAACGGACGGAGATGGAAAGTGGTGATGGGAGGAAGGAGGAGGATGTGGAGGTGGAGGTGGATGTGGAGGAGGTGGAGGTGGAGGTGGATGTGGAGGAGGTGGATGTGGAGGAGGTGGATGTGGAGGAGGGAAGGAGGTTGTGGTAAGAGAGGGAAGAAAAGAGCCCAGAAAGGGCAGCGGGGACAGCAGGGGGCAGCGTGTCCCATGAGGGGGACATTTACTCTAAAATCAACGAGCTCTTCACAGAATCAAAGCAAAGATCCCGTGTAGGCTGCAGGATTAATGTTCCTGTGTGTGTGTGTGTGTGTGTGTGTGTGTGTGTGTGTGTGTGTGTGTGTGTGTGTGTGATAATCAGTGTGTTTGAGAACACTGTGACAAGGATAATTATGTTTGATTACTAAAGACCCCACAGAGGGTTTGTATTATCAGCCTCTGTGCTCCTCTGGTTTGCTGCTGGTCCTCGGTGGTGAGCTGCTGCTGCTGCTGTCGTCGCTCTGCGTGTTTTCTGATCGTCTTCTTCTTCTTCTCCTGACGGACGTGTGAAACAGGAAGTTCAGTACCAACTTTGATTTGTTGTCTGTGATTGACTGAGGATATTTTCACTCACAAGAGTTCAGCTAAGCCATTTCGAATGGGTGTGGGATTTGAAAGTATCGTTTGTTTTGTTACATCGTTCATTAAATGGTAAAGCACTGTGAATGAATGGAGCCAAAAGGAAGGTGTGACCTCACCTTGAATACAGGTGTGCTCCTTACACTGCGTGCAGCAGCAGGAGGACAAACAATGATACTGCTTGTTTGAAGGATAAACAGACAAATATTTAAGAAGTCCTGCAAACCAAAGTAAGGATATATAGTTTGATACTGATGTTTTAAATTCTTAAAGTGAAGCATCTGTTTTCTTTAAGCAAATGTTTCTACATGTGTTAACCATCGGACACCCAGGTGTGAACTTCATGTAACTGTATGAACTATAATATTTGATACAATCCTAGAAATCATGTCACAAACTGAGTCAATAATGTGGCAGATTGTTTGGATAGAATCTGCTGAGTAAAACTAAAATATTGACCCAAAATTACTCAGAAAGTAGAAACATGAAAAAAAGAAAGTTGTTTTAACTTTGTATATTTTTTACATTTTCCAGAGGAGCTGATTTTTATGAGCAGACGTCCCTCCTGAATGTTTGAGCAGCCGCACGTTTGAAAAGGACACTGAGTGTTTATTTTAAAGGGTCGAGTGAAGCTTCATCAGAGACTCTGCAGCTCATCAGACAAATGTTTGCTCGTCTTCAGACATCAGAATGAAGACAAGATTCTTCACATCAAATCGGTATGAAGACTGTGCAGACTATTTGAAGAAGTTTCTCTCTCTCTCTTTCTCTGTCTCTCTCTCTCTTCCTCTCTCTCTCTCTCTCTGTCTCTCTCTGTCTCTGTCTCTGTCTCTCTCTCTCTTTCTCTCTCTCTCTCTTTCTCTCTCTCTCTCTTTCTCTCTGTCTCTGTCTCTCTCTCTCTCTTTCTCTCTCTGTCTGTTTCTCTCTCTCCCCTCTGAGGTCCATCCTCTGTTTGTTTAGTTTTTGGATCCATGTTTGAAGCAGACTTGCAGGTTGTTAACAGTTTGATCTATTATGATTTTATCTGAAGTGGAGCCAGGGCCTGTCGTCCTCCACAGGGAGCCTGCTGCTGCCCCCCCACCCACAGACAACTACCCTGAGGTGTGACTGTGAAGGTGTCACTGATGTCCTAACAACAGTTCTGCTGGGACCAGGGCCATCATTTGGACCCAGAGACACTAGAAATCTCTGTCACTCAGAACTACACACACACACACACGCACGCACACACGCACACACGCACACACACACACACACACACACACACACACACGCTTCAGTTCCAGTTTCTGTTAATTGCTCACCTCTGCTCCTCCCTGACTGCTGGTTCTGTCCATCAGCCCGTGTCAGCCTTGCCCTCTTGCCTCGCTTCACACCTCCACCTGCACACACACACACCTTCACACACCCTCACACACACACACACACACACACAAACACACACACACACACCCTGATAGTCCACCAAATGTTGGTCATTAAGAGGCTTTTAGTCACTGGAAAAGAAGCACAACGTCAAACACAGGTACACTATAAAACAGGTACACGTGATTTGAACTCCACTTGAGCTTCAGTGAACTTCACTGTCTGCTCAGATACACACTGTGTGTTTGCACTGTTCATGCACAGAGACAGAGGAGGAGTGCACAGTGAGGTTTCTTTAGGTATCTGCTTGTAATGTCATTGAGAGCAATATTCCTTACAGTAAAGCTCACCTGAGTCCTGTTCTGAAGACTGTCATGTTGAAGCGATGGTGAACTCTTTCTGCATGCGGGCGTACGAGTGTGAGACTCTCTCTCTCCACACCAGCGCTCCTGCCGGGTTCAGCACCTCCCCAGTACAGGTGTCCTCTCCTCCTTTTACATGTACACCTCCTGCTCCAGCAGCCATTAAGCTTCAGCTGCTGTGAAGCTGGATCAGAGCGTTACTGTACTGTGGGCGGGAGCTGTCCGTGGTGCTGAAGCTCTCGGCCTGTGTTGCTCTGCTGTGTGATGCAGCTGAACACTGAAGGTTACCGCTGCTGATGAATAAATATCCACAGATGTCCCGGTGCTGTGCAGGCTGCTCCGTGTTGTCATGTTTTCTGTCCTGTTGTTTCTCTTCACTGTGACTTTGAACTGCGTCCTCCCGTCCTGTCGTCCTCACAGCTGATCTAAGGTCAGCCCTGCTGTTCAGCTCAGACTGGAGACAGCTTCAGTTTTTACTCTGTTAAACTCAGTCCTGCTGAGCCTCTCTATCAGAAGCACCTCACAGTGTCCTCTGCTCTGCTGTGCATGAGTGCACATGGTCCTCCAGTCTGTCCGCCTGTCGTCTGTTCCTCACTGCGTCCTCCCTCACACACACTCACACACTCAGCCTGCAGTCTGTGGTACATCTCAAGTCTCCTATTTGATGATTGGCTGTCATGCCCCTCAGCCAATATCAGTTATTGATTGGAGGCTGCAGCTGCAGGTTCGTATGTGACAAAGGAAGAAAACAGGGGGATTAAGGGGAATGTGGATGCATTGTAAGAGGCTCTGGATGCACCCTTTGTCCTCTCTTTTGGCCTGTACCCTACCTCCTCACCTCCTCACCCCCTCCCATCCTCCCCTCTCTGTAGATGTGTTGGGCAGATGAAGCTGATGCACTGACTGCAGCGTGCCAGCAGCTGTCTGCGTGAAGCTTATGACTTATCGTATGTGCGTCTTATCTCCGTTATTAGTTTATCTGCATGACTATCTGGGTTTCATGGCCCCGCTGCCTCTCTATCAGCCCTCCACATACAGTATTAATCCATGTGCTCCCTGTTCAGCAGCTCAGAGGCTGAAGTCACAGATAACGCTGACACGCTCTCGTCTGCCGTCACTCTAATTGAATTGACATCAATTGTTCTGCATCAGAATCAGACTCAACCTCTGTGACATTCGGGACGTTTGCTCCCTGCACCAGGCAGCCATCGGCTCTGTATGCAGATGCTCCGTGCACTGTGATTGACAGTGAGAGTAGTGTGTGTGTGTGCGTGTGTGCGTGCGCGTGTGTGACTGTTACTGTTTGGTGGCTGAGCCCTCTTGAGCAGTGAAATCGGCTTATTTCCAACAGTCTCCAAAAACACCTCAGAGGTGCGTTAATGAAAGAGCAGGAGAGGAGGGATGAACACTCCTCTAATCCTAATTTGTGTCTGCTTCTGCTGCCTCCACCACCCTCCCCCATCTCTCACCCATCTTCTTCCTCTCGTTGCCTCTCAGCTGTCAAATTCAGACGAGCAACATTCATGTAGAAATCCACATTTTCGTGGCGAGTGGGCCATATATCACTGTTTCATTCTCCGCACATGTCTTCCTGTTAAATGACGAATGTAAGCTGAGACTCTGGCCCTGTGCCCTGTGCCCTGTTATTGTAGCTCGGGTATTAAACAGTATTTGGTGACATTAGACGCTGGCATTTCAGTGCAGCCTGAGGGCACATGCGGATTGATTTCTGCCCAACACCAGCTCTAAAAACCGATAACCGTCTCTCCTCTGACCCGTGCTGGAGTTTTTATTCATTTATTAGAGCTCAGAGAAACGGCATGTGCTGTCAATAAAGGAGGAAAGAAGTGGTGGATGTGTGAAGAGAGAGAGAGAGAGAGAGAGAGAGGGAGAGAGAGGGAGAGAGAGAGAGAGAGGGAGAGGAAGCTGTGGGGGTTGAGCTGGTGCACTGGGAGCTGTGGGGCAGGCTTAGATTTAATGGCTGGACTGGGGCTAAATGAGCTGAATTAATAGGGTCTGCTCTGAACACTTACATGCCTGCTAAACATACATGTGTGTGTGTGTGTGTGTGTGTGTGTGTGTGTGTCGTTATTAATTGGGTCATCTTGCCACCATTTCAGGCCCTCTTAACCTGCACAGAGGGACGACACTTTGTCAG
>NW_027211715.1:902500-917500 GCF_022749685.1 Semicossyphus pulcher
ATGCAGAGTGTGAATTATAGATGTGAGGAAACAAGAAGTTAAGATATCACTTTAAAAATATTCACATTCACCTGTCAGATTCTGTAACACAGGAGCAACTTCAACTTAATTTGGTGCCGACCTTGAAAGACCTGTGTGTTATTTTAAAAGGGAGCTTCACAGGTCAGAGCAGAGCGGAGGCTTTTTAATGATGTGCGTGTTGTTGGTGGGAGAGTTAATGTTCTCTGTCGGGGTTTGAACCTTTGCTTTGACTCCATCACATCCTGTAACGCTCACCGACTGAAGCCAAACAAGAAAACATCAAAGTGCTCTCTCTTTCCTGAGCAGGCCTCAGCTCGCAGCATTTTTCATCATCACTTTTATGTCATGTCTGGCCAATCAGAGCGCTGAGTGTGGATTAATAACTCTGCATGAAGCTGGAGAGAGAGAGAGAGAGGGAGAGAGAGAGAGGGAGAGAGAGAGAGAGACAGAGAGAGAGACAGAGAGAGAGAGAGGAGGGGATGGAAGAAAAACTCAGCCTCTTTGTGTCCCTGTGTAATAAAAGTCTGTCAGGTGTTTCTGAGGAGGATGAACTGTCGTTCACTCCTGGTTCAGATCAGTAAAGTGGCTCTCAGTTCGTTTGTGCAGACCTGAAGGATGACGACTTTCTCAACATGTTTTTAACCTTTGACATTTGTTTTGTCACCAATAGAAATGTGTCTGTTTCTCAGCACTCTAAGCTCTGTGCCGTTCTGTCTGTTTGTACCGATTTATTTATAAAGATATTTTTCTATGCTGCTTTTAATCTTTACTTCTATAACTTTATAGCTAACTCTATAACTTTAGGGGGCTTTCACATCAGTGTACGGGCGTGGGATCATGTGATTCACACGCTGTTCGACACTGGAACGACAACATAAACTATGTTACATGTGATGATGCTCGTCTTCTTCTTCTGTGTTTTTGAGGTGCATTACCGCCACCTTCTGCTTCGGAGTCCTACCGCAGGTGTGCTCAGGTACAGAACGAAGCAATCGTACCTGACACAACATCAGATGCTCCTGTTTCAGATTTCAGGTGATAAACTGACTGTACCTGGTTTACTGTCGTGTGTTACACTTCAGGATAAACTCTGAACATATCCAAAGAGAAAAGAGGCCCCAGCTTGTCTTCATCCTCTTCACTCCGACCGCACCAAGAACAGAACCTATACATGAGTACATCATCTAAACAATCGGACCAACTCAAGTGGAGTCCACACCGACACTTTTAGGACTTTTTCTCTGATGGGCTCTGATGTCTGACGGACACAACCAGCTCCTCCTCCATTTCTTGGTTAACAGGGTGACGCGTCCCGCTCCATGTGATTGGTTGTCTGAGAAATAACGTTTCTGACATGTTCAGAGATCTAAAGTTGGGGCAGCTGTTAAAAAAAGAAGATGAACGCTGCTCTTTTGCTCGAGCCGGTCGCTTGCTGCCGGATCAGCAGAAAAATGCTCTGTGGGGACGAGGCCTTTTGTTTTCTCATCACTCAGACATGAGTATTGTGATTTATAACTTGTTAAACTCTTAATATGACATTATATCAGGCTGAAAATAAAAACTGCATTTTACCATTCATGTTGTTAAACGGTCTCCGGCTCTGATCGGGTCCAAAGTTAGTTTTGTCCTTATTATTGTCGGCCCATATTTCACACCTGACAGAGAGCGTCACTGCTCTTTCCTTTATTCGTGCAGGTAGAAGTCCATTCTGATCGATACTTATTTTAATGACTTGTTTATGTTGAGGAAACATTATTCGTGTCTTTCTGCAGCTTCACCTCCTCCGAAGCACCTTCCTGGTTTCCAGTCTGCTCAGGTGCATGCTCCAAGTTTGCTCAAGATCAATTTTGGTTATACAAACATTATATTGCTTTTGTAGGTTTAAGTAGTAGGTGAGGTACGGTAGGCAGGGAATAGGTTGTCTATGAACATATGTTGAAGGACACAGAGCTGCTGCTGTGCTCCTGTGTTGGCTCAGTGTGTGAAACAGGTGCACATCTGTGAGAGAGAGAGAGAGCGTGAGAGAGAGAGAGAGAGAGAGAGAGCTTATACATGGAGGCGAGCTAATTTGAACTCCAGCCAACAAACATTTAATCCTCCCTGATGCTCCACCTTCACAGTCACTCTGTGAAAGCAGTAAACTCTGTATCATTAGCAGAATACATTAAACTGCACCTGTCAGGCTGCCAGCTAAAACACCTTTTAATATTCACAGCCCACCTGAACGGAGTCACAGGAGCCGGAGAGGTAAAAGCACCGCTGTCATAGCACGCACACACACACACACACACACACACACACACACACACACACACACACACACACACACGGAGCAGATACATGATAAACAAGGACAGATAGGTGTGTGTGTGTGTGTGTGTGTGTGTGTGTGTGTGCGTGTGTGTTTAGATGATGAAAGGTGTGTGTGTGTGTGTGTGCGTGTGTGTTTAGATGATGAAAGGTGTGTGGGTGACAGATCTAAATAGAAAACAGGCTTATGTTTGGTGAAATTGAATTTTAATTGACAGCAGAGCTCAAGAGATTAATCTAATTTCAGATCTGATTCCTCATTTGATTAGAGATGGAGATACAATATCAGACTCAATGGATATCTAGTTAAAGTCCCACAATTCAATTTCCCCTCGGAGGCCGACTCCTGATTGTTTTTATGAGCTGATGTTTAAATGAGTTATTCTGTGGGTGCAGTCACACATGTGGCAGCAGCTTTCCTCTTTAGGCTGGAGGGAAACAACCGAGCTGCAACCTGCGAGAGGAACGAAGCCAAAGCATTAAAAGCTGCAGTTCCTCTGGTGTCCACTTGAGGCTGCCTCCAGCAGTGAGCCAGTCCCCATAGAGCCCCATGTTAAACTTTACAGCAGAAATAAACATGTTTACAGCCTGGTACAAAAAACAGTTTGGGTCTCTATAGCTCATTTCTCTCTTCATGACAACTGTACGGGGAGAATCTTTATACAGCTCACCTGTTTACATTATATTAAGGCTTACAGTGATGCAGCATTAGGGGCGTGGCCTCTTTGAGTGATAGCTGGGAGCTGCTAGCTGTCTGTGCAAAAACAGTATCATTTAGATAACTTAGCGTTTTGTGAACCCCTCTCTTCAGCTCCACCCTCTCGTCCAGGTATGATCATTTCCGGCTCAAAAAATGGCGAACTGGAGCCGTTCATACAGGAGTCCACTAACGTTTAGGTGACGGCACGCTGGCTTTGTCCACCTCTCATCCACAGACTGCGTGTGACTCAGGGATGTGGCCTTGGACGGGTTCTTCTTTGGTAAATCTGTTTTCCTGGATGCTGAAGGCTTACTCGCCCTCGCGCTCTGCAGATCTCCCACCATGCTCCCCCCTCCCTGCCTCCCTCCCTCCCTCTCTCTCTCTCTGCTGAGCCTTCGACCTGCCCGTGTGTGTGCGTTTGTACATCACATGTGCGTGTGTCTTAATGTGCTGGGTTTAGTGTTGCTTCACATGCCGTCCTGCTCGACTGCCTCACATTTATATCATGATTGTCTGTGATTTATTTAGCCCTCAGCCTGGCTGTGTAAGTGTCCATGAGTGTGTGCGTGTAACTACTCACGTGTCCAGGCGTGTGTGTGTGAGAGTGGTCACGTCTGCAGCCCTGTCACATGTGCAGCAGGGGTAGTTTGTTACCTGTTTGCTGCACGCTCGCTGTGCGTGAGACTTTACTGTACGTAGTCATTTGTCGGCTGAGATATTTGCTGGATACAAATGTGTGTTCATTAACATTGTTTACTGGAACGCTGTTGCACCAGGAGTATCGACCCGAATCAGGCTCTGTGTGAGTGTGTGCGTGTGTGTAGCAGTGAGGATATTGATCTTTACCTCCCAATAGTGTTTATTCCTGCAGCAGGTCTGTCAGAAGCCACGTGTAGTAATCCCTCTTCTCCATCCTTTCCCTCCTCGTGTGCCGTTTGTCATTCTTTTACAGGATTATATTCAGGTCGTCTTCTGCTGTTATTTAAATTCTGTTTGCCCTCTCCTTCACTTACTGTCTTTGGTTTGTGTGGCTGCGGGGCAGAAAAGGCAAAGTCTGACTTTGTATGTGTTTGTGGGTATGTGTCTGTTTGTGTGCCGTGTAACCAGCCTCTGACTCTGCAGAACACGAACACACTGTAGCATCAAATTACAGCCGCTGCACTGTGACTAAATCCTGCAGATAACCACTGAGTCGAGTCTTATTGGCTGTGTGTAGTGGCTTGTGTTTGAAGCTTCGGGGCTCGGTCTATCTCTCTAATTGCTTTTGACTTGCAGCTTTTCAAACACATTACCATGACAAGGCACACTCTGAATCCAAACTGTATTACATTAATTGTTTGTCAGAGTTTCTGTGTGACAGATGAAAGCACCGCGACGCACACACATTCTTTAATGCTGCCTAATAGCCGCCCACATCCAGCCAGCGCTCTGACAACACTCGAGTCTCTTTTCATGGTTTGTTGTTTCTCACATGATGCTGCGTTTAAGAGACGTGGCAGCTGACGCTGATCTGTTGTCTGTTTGTAGGCCGGGTGTAAAGACGACTACCTGTATGTGCGAGTGTTACACTGTGTTAGATTCAGACTCAGATTGGGCAACAGGTGCTCTCTGTACCTGAAGTGACGGACATTTGAAGAGGTTTAATTTCCACTGCGTGATAAGACTCAGCTTGCCTTGTTTGGTACTGTTGTCTTTTGGTTTCTGATTGTCAGAATGTGTGGATGGTACCTGGTGTCAGCTCGGCCGACGTTCCAAGCTCGGTGAGCTGATTAAAGAGAAGTTCAGCACTGCAGATCATTTGTTGCTCAGCGATAACTGTCACTAGACTCGTCACATGCATGACCCAGTTATCCTGCAAGGACGCATTAAGGTAACAGGTACTAACCAATTGGGCAACAGGTGCTCTCTGTACCTGAAGTGACTTCAAAGGGTTTATTTTACTCTCAACAGCCTGGTCTCCACTGCATGAGACGGCTCCACTTGTTTGGAACTGTAGTTTTGTGGTTGTCCTCGGCCGAGGTTCCCAGAGAGAAGAGCGGATTAAGAAAGGACTTAAACACTGCAACACATCTGTTGGCTCTTCACATGAACATTAGGGTAATGGACACTAACCAATCATAGCGCAGTAGGTCTGCAAACGGTGCAAACTAAACACCAATCAGAGACTAACCAATCATCACTGGAGGCTAAGCTACACTCCTGTGCGATGCTACCAAGACGAGCTCATCACAGATGACGCCTCTACGACTCTGTGAGGTTAGTCACAGTTCTGGGGAGGTGCCCTACGCTCCCTGTAATTCATACAACAACTCTATCATGTTGTGAATTTATCTGATTTCATTCAGTCAGGTCTCTGGTCTGTGATTAACCTAAGTGTTGCACTGAGTGGTCTGTGAACCTGAAGTCCCTTTAGACTTATCACTGATGGATACAGGGCAGCCGGACTGTCCTGAAGCTAACGCATTAGCCATCTTTGATGTTACATTATGAAGGGAGCTGACGCAGTTCACCTGTTCGAGCACACACAGCTAATCTATCATACGAAACAGTCCAGGTCGTACTTGAGAATGAGAGCCTTGTCTTATTAAGCTGTAACATGTGAGTCTCTGCCCCAGCCTCGAGTCTACTGTGTGAGTGTCCAGAGAAGTCAGCGGGGGTCCTGTGGTGGGTTTTATCGTCCTCTGCCCACCCTAAGTCACATCTATGCACTCGAGGCGAATGGTGGGACAGTCAGATGGATTCAACAGACTGTAGGGGGGTTGGGGGGGCAGTGGGAGGGGGTGACGGCGAGGGGCAAGGAGAGGTGAGATAGTAATAATAAGAATGGATAAGAGAAGGGAGGGGGGAGGTGGAGGGCAGCGTGGGTGTTATGGAGGAGGGAAGAGGTGGTTCAGGGTTGAGCAGTGAAGCAGAGAAGCTGATGCACACCGAGGCGGAGTGTGTGTGTGTGTGTGTGTGTGTGTGGGTGGGTGCGTGTGTGTGTGTGTGTGTGTGTGTGTGTGTGTGTGTGTGTGTCTGTGTGTGTGTGTCTGTGAGTGTCTGTATGAGACGATGAGTTTTCAACCCTACAACTCAAGAAGCCGAGCGTCCTCCAGCCGCCCCAAAGTCACTCTCCCTCCTTCCTCCTCTGACTACCCGTCAGCCCAAAGTCACTCGCTCTCCTCCACTACTCTTTGACTCTCTCTCTTTCTGTCTCTCTCTCTCTCTGTCTCTCTCTCTCCATTTCTCTGTCTCTCTCTCTCTCTGTCTCTCTCTCTCCATTTCTCTGTCTCTCTCTCTCTCTCTCTCTCTCTCACATTAAGATTCATACCACCCCACCACCACATTCACGAGAGGAGTATTAGGGCAGACTACACATCCTGACTCTTCTCTCTGTGATCATCTGTCAAACACTGCATTTCATGTCTATGCAGATGATGCAATTTTTCTATTGTCTGACCCGCTCAGTCGTTCACACTCTTGATTTCCTGCAGTCTGCTTTTCATGCTTTGCTGTCCAATTGAATTTGGACTCAGACTACAGGTGGTTTAAAACAGGTGAGACGTACCTGTTGGTTTTCTGTCGGTTGGCTGCTGTCTGGCTCAGAAAGTGCTGACGTAATTATCCAGAATTTAAATCCTAAATATCCTTTATTTTTGATCAGAGCTGCTCAGATAAATCTGTGGATAGGATCTCTAATAAGCGGACATGCATTCATTGTATTTACTCCGGTTGTTTTCTGGAGATCTCGACTTATTGATCTCGTTATCTCGAGGTAACAAAGCTGGTTTTCTTGTGATTATGGGATAATTTTCTGTCGATGTAGAAAGCAGACCAACAGGCTGCTCACCGTGATGTCACAGAGCAGGACATGCTGTCATCTCTCGCACTGATGAGGTCATTAAGCCTGTTTCTGTGTTTGTTTTGGAGATACGAGTTGTGATCATCTGGTGTTACGCTGGTGCAGCGTTGTTATCTCGAGATAACGACATAAATAAGTCGAGATCTCCAGAAAACAACTGAAATAACTCGTTATCACAGGAGTAAATAAAAAGTATGGATATATGTCCGCTTCAGGCTTCCGTACTGAACCATGAACATCAGGACAGACAGTCGGCTCACATCAGATTTCTCCCCTTGTTGTTGGGGATGCTCGGGTGTATAACGCCTCAGAACTCCTGCACGTTGAGACTTTGAGACGGTCTGAGAGCAGCGTCTGTACCATAGCTCAACCTGGTAATCTCGGTATACTGAAGGAATTCTTACTCCCAAAACCAGCTAAGCTAACGTTAGCATCAGCGAGGCTCGTGGCTCCTCCTGACGTCCTGTGGTGTGGAAACAAACACAGATTATAAATGAAACACAGAGTGACGGTGAAACACTGACTGCTGACATGTGTTAGCTTGGACTAACACTACACTCTCTGCTAGCATCACACTGCTGGTGTTTGCTATCGTTGAGGGATCATTCACATGAACTCAGCTGACCTGTTTGTGGCTGTAGAGCAGTTGCTGTGTGGCAGCAGAATAAAGAGAACAAAGAGTTCAATGTTTTAATAATCTCTTTGGATCGGTGCACTGAGGTCACACTTCTCTTCTTTTCTCTTTTCTTCTCATTGTTTGTGTTTCCCTCCTTAGATCTCCCCCCCCCATCTATGTTTGTTTATCACACTGCATGAGCTGGTGTGTTATGCTTTGTGTGCGTTTGTGTGTGATCAGCCCCACATGTGTGTTGTTTCTTCTTCCCTTTTTTCCGTGCCGGCCTTGGGATTGCACCTCATTTCTAAATTTATCCTCAAAGTGTGCCACCTCTCCTGTGAGCTGCTGCTGGGATTCTGCAGCGTGGAGGGGGGGCGGTGAGGAGGGGGGTAGAGATTGGTGAGAAGAGGGGAGAGAGGAGGCAGGGGGTGGGGGGCGATAATCGGGGAGGAGCGGAGCGGTGGATGAGGGAGGGGGTGCGTGGTGGATGTATGTGGGACACCGCAGCTCACATCCTTTTCTCTGCTTACTTCCTCTTTTCTTATCGCTCCTGCCATCATCACATCTCTGTCCCCAGGCTGCGCCGCTTTATTGGGGGGATTAGTATGTGAATGTATATGTGTGTGTGTGTGTGTGTGTGTGTGTGTGTGTGTGTGTGTGCAGAATTTACTTATACAAGAGCTGATTTGCATATTTGCATGGATACATAGACGTTGAAGTGAACATCACGGTCTGTGTTTAAAGCTGCATCATCATGTGTTTGTCTCCTGTGCAGCCGATCATCCTCACTGTTAAACACTCAGGATTACACCTGGTCAGGTGTGTGTGTGTGTGTGTGTGTGTGTGTGTGTTGGAGATACAGCTCTATGCATGCATGTATCCCACTAATAGAAAATCAATATCTTCAGCAGGATTAATTACCTGCATGCGGCACGTGTCCACACACCTCTGCTGCACACACACATGACATTTGTTCACCTTGTAGTGTGTTCGGAGGAGAGTCTGCAGCGCTGCCTCGTACTGTTTCACATCTTCATTGTCAATAACTGTTGTGTTGAAGGAATATGTGTGTGTGTGTGTGTGTGTGTGTGTGTGCGTGTGTGTGTGTTCTGAACAATAGCTGCCATGTGTGGTTAATCTCTCTCCAACAATAGCCTCCCTGAGCTGCCAGCGCTCAGGCCCATAGGCCGGGAGTGAAGCCTGGGGACCGGGGTTGGAAGTCACCCAGCCGGGACTCCAGGGGCTGAGTCTGGACTGCAGCCAACTCTTCCTGTGTGGGGATGATTGAGGGGGTTGGAAGGACACTACAGCTCTGCAAGGAGGAGACTGAGAGAGGAGGAGGATAATGAATGAGAGGGGAACAGATGGAAATAAAAAGGAAGGGCTGGAAACAAGGCTGACATCCAGTTATGGAAGCTTAAAGCAGCTCTGCCCCTGTTGTCGTGCCATCAGAGTAAACAGAAAATAAAAGTCCTCCATATGTTTGTGTCTTGAGGAGATCTTTGTCAGAAGTCTCTGCACAGAGCTCTGTTAGAGGGGGGTGAACTTCCTGTTAGCTGATATATTAACCAGCTTTAATAACTGCAGCTGTGACGGCTCAGTTACGTGTCTGCAACCAGGTATCACCTGTTGTCTGTGCGGCTCAGTCAGCCTGTTCTCACGGCCAGCGTGCTCAGTGACCCGATGCTTCAAACTATGACACTGTCGGTTTCCCTCTAGTGCCGCGGTGGACTCTCTGCTCCAGAGAAATGTTTCTTATGTGTCTGAAAGTTGTTGATCGTCCCACGCTTTTTGGAAACTGACTTCTATCTAAGTCTTGTTACGTCTAACATTTGTTAATGTTTTAGTGTTTTTATTTTAACCTAAAGCATCTTTTTTAGACTACCCCGGGGGTAGACGTAGAGCTCACTGGAGGGATCATATCCCACCTGGCCGAGGAACGCCTCGAGATCCTCCACAAGGAGCTGGAACATATTGCTAGGGAGAGGGACGTCTGGGCTAACTAGCTTAGCCTGCTGCCACTGCTCTCTCTGTATAGGTCTCTGCTACATGTATGATTGTTGTCACTGATCATTCAAACACCTTCAGTGAAATGAGGAAGTTTCAGTTGTTGCTCTTGAATGACATAAATTGTCCCAACATGTAGTCGTTCTATCTGACCTGAGAGGTCATGAACACCTGCTGTGGCTGCATATAGGATGTGAACCGGTCCTTATAGTGACTCACTGTGGGATTCTGTAAGTATACTCACCATTGAATTGAAAAGGTGTGAAATTAAAACGGCATCTAAACCTAATTTGTAAGTGTATTCACCCAGTTTCAAATGGGCTTAATTGCCTCAATTAAACAGCCCTCCTGACACTGAGTGTAAAGATACAGATGGTGCACTTTCTCCGGGTTTCTTTCTCTGATTTCCCCGCTGACACGTCGTCTCACAGAGAAAGAACACATTCAAAGTTCACCATCTGTGTCTCCACGCCGAGCCGTGAGGGGGGGATCATTTATGTGTTCTTTGAAACTTCAGAGACTGAATCCCACCGAGAGTCACGTCACGTTCCTGCATGTCGCTGGGATATTATTGAATTTATACTTCTATAATTATAGCAGAGATTAATCACAAAGACGTCATCTTTTCAGGACAGATTGAGGGCAGATTTTAATGAAAATTATGTCATCCCGTTATGGGGTTTGGGAATAAGAAAACTGACTACCAGCAGCAGCTCTACATGATCCGTCCATTATAAAGTTTCTGTGACTCTTATTTTGGCGGTTTCACAAACAGGTGTTCTGGTTAGAATGACCTGGGCTCATTCACAGGACTGTTACAGAGGTCAGTTAAGACAGAAATAACTGATGAGAATAAATAAAGTGTGACAGACATCCTGTGACACTCAGGGAGTCTCCAGCTGAGACCGTATTTATTTATTCATCAGTATATTTATATAAGTACAGGCAGGAAGTCACGACTCTCCCCTGGCAGTGAGTCGAGCAGTGGGCAGACATGACTCACCTGTCAAACACGTCTAAAGTTAATCGTTGGTGTTTGAAGAAGCGTGTAGCGTAACAAGGCCCCGTCTGAGAGTGCGTCTCTTGGTTTTGTTGCGTCTGTTTTAAATGAAGCTGCATTCAGACCAAAGTTTGCAGGTGAAATTTACCTGACTGGTTCCACACTTCTCTGATGTATAATTAATTTCGTCATTATGTATCAAGAATATGAACGATGAATAGATCCTGATGAAAGGTCAGCGCCGCTCTCACACTGTGCGGACACTGGAGGGTTTGGTGATTATGCAGGTCAGAGTTTGATCAGATTAAATTAAAGAGTTAGAAAGTGAATAAAAGTCAACCTGCTCTGAATCTGAATGAAGTGAGATTTCTATCCGGTCTCACCTCATCGCAGCGTGCAAGCAGAAACGTCGTGCATGTTCACACAGATTAAAACAAACGAGTTCACGTTTGTTTATTTGTTTTTTTTCTTTGGCTGCACCGAGCTGCTCCTTCTCAGTAGCGCCTCCTGTACGTCCATCACCAGCCCTGAATGGTTCCTTGTAGCCATCATTCACAGATACTTCCCAACACTGACCGGATGCTTCAGCTCCATGTGTTGTTTCTGATTCGTTGCTGATGTGACGTTCGAACCACAATTTGCGTAAAAGGGAGATTTCCCCGTTAGAATGTGGACTGATTTGTTCATAAGAACTAGCTTTAGCATTCCGGTAGCTGTACAGTGTATTGTCTGAATTGCTAACAGCATTAGCCACACTGGATGTGTACCGGGTGTCGTAAATCCAACTTCGGCTGCCATAAAACACGGTGCACCGTTCACCAAACATATGAGCATGTTCAATGGACACGCTCGTTCACGCACAAGCAAGCAGGGCCAGTCTGTGCCTGCTTCCACTTTTGAAAAGGGGAGGCTAACAACAGCAATGCTAACTTAGAACCATTACTGTAGCATCCTGGTGTGTCCGAGTTTAGATGGATTTAATGCTTAAGGAACCAGATTCAGCGTCATGCTGTCGCTTTCTTCACTGCAGATGTAACGTCGGAGCTGAAGGAAGTTATTTTCTTTTTCTTTGGAAGCAGAAAAGAATCCCTGACTCACCTGATCGATCACACTGAGGGGCTTTTCATGAAGCCTCCGGACTGATGGAACTTTTGATACCCAGGTTGGTTGGTCATGGTCCAGATAACAGTAAAGGCAACACACAAAGAAAGTTATACAGAAGCACAATAAGAGTTCATGGTTTAAATTGTGACATATATAAATAATTACCTGTAAGGAGGTAACTGTACCAGTGTGTCCAGCTGAGCTGGGGATGGTAGCGTGTCGTCCGACATCTGATGTTTGACAAACCTGGATGACTTCATTCTCTGAAGCATCGAGCCGGTGAATACATGAATGTATACACAAGATCTCTGAAAACGGCTTCAGAAGTGTTGACTGTATGAAGCATATAGAGTCAGATATATTGAGTCAGGTAGAGTCAGGTATATTGAGTCAGGTATAAGCTACTTGTAATCTCTGTAAGATTGCTGTCTTGTAGTTTATCCACAGGTGTGCAGTATACAGAGGTGTGCAGTATGTTCAGACACATCTATCATCGTCATTTGTTCTAAGACAAAGACTGTTCTCATGCCAGCATCATGTATATCATGTTCAATGCCTCATACAGAACATGTGGTCACTATCTGCTGGACTAAAGAACACACGATCATCTGCATTCATCAGACGATTCACTCGACTGATGTCGATCGTGCACCATGTGTTTCACGATGTCGGTAGTTTCACCATAAGGTTAGCCCGATGAGTTAAATAGCATTTAAATTTGACCGTTTTCTGGACCGTTGCATTGTGGGATACAGAGCTCCAGGTGAGAGAGTTTCATCAGTGTGACATGTGAGTGTTTGTGGCACGCTGCAGGTTCTGGTTGTGTTGCTGCAGCGTGTGCGTGATTTCCAGACAACAGCAGACAATTCTCAGCGTAGCTTGGCCCAACGTCTGCCTGAAAAGCGGTCTAATATTCACAGTGACACGTGTGTGTGTGTGTGTGTGTGTGTGTGTGTGTGTGTGTGTGTGTGTGTGTGTGTGTGTGTGCGTGCGTGCGTGCGTGCGTGTGTGTGTGCAGGTCCTGTAGCGTACTTTCATGCAGCTCTCTGGAATTATTTATCTGTTCCAGTTTTTCCATCTTCCCCGTGCGTTTTACAATAAAACGTTACCAGTAAATTATCCAAAATGTACCATCTGTCTACAGATTAAACACCAGTATGCACAGCTACAGCAGATTACCCATAATTCATTTCCACTTGATGTCAATAGATGAATAAGTAATGCTGTGACTCCTGAGGACACGTTGGCCCCTGAAGCACCTTAAAGTTTGAATACTTCACAAATTAAAAATGTCAGATAGTTAAAATTAAAGCTGCAGATGTATTTATACTCTGTGTTTATTCTGCACTCAGAGCTTTGTAGATCAGAGAGGAGAATCCCCAGACACAGAGATGGAAATAAACAAGGCCTACTGTACCTTTTCATTGTGCAGAAGAAGAAACCGCTACAGTCGGGGAATTGCATCCTCATGTTCGGTAGTTGAGAGGAGAGCTGTGGCCTCGTGGAGGATCTAAATTTGCAGCGCTGCAGAAACATGACTTTAGTTTAACGTGATCAAGAGAAACGTCTCCGCTCACCTCAGCTGACTCATTGTTGATGAAAGTCGGGAAAGTTTCTGGGTCCCTTTGATGACACCGAGCACACAGCATGAATAAAGCATCTGAGACCCTCTAATTATCTGAGAGCAGATCTCACAGCAGAGAGGGAGCCTGTGTGCAGAGTTAAAGGTGGAGGTACAGTATATACAAACCATGTTTTTACATATTTTAGGCTCTAAATGACTTTTAGGTGCAAAACGTTTTGGAATAGCTCCAGAAATGTTTCGGGACTAATGCGCCCTATCAGAGTGCGTCCATTAAAAGTTCTTGTTGTTTCCACTGACAGGCTCAGGTTGTTCTTCTAAGTGTGTGACAACATGACAGAAAGGATCCCTACAGAGATAGACCTTTTTGTTACAGAGGAAGATGATTGTTTTAACCACACACAGACGTTACATCGCTCTCTGCACACACACCAGACTCCATTCAGAAAAACAGGGATTTTACCTCACGAGTCAAAGGTCACTTGTGCCTCGTTAGGTTGGCACAGCATCAAAGTAACACAATTATTCAAGCTAACTAACTAACACTATAACACAAATAAGCTACGCAAAATGACCCAGGTTCTCTGTGAAGAGAGCGTCATCAGTAATTAAGAAATATGGAAAAAAAATAAATATATGTTTGTATGCATTCATCTTCCTGAGTTATTTATTTCTGCAGCATTAATAAAAAAGTGTTTTTGTGCTCATCCAACAAATCTCCCCTGCAGAGAGAAGATCCATGAGAGGGATGTGTTTTCAATATGACCCGCAGCTCAGTGCGGTCTGCGTAAAGAGGACAGCAAAATGAGCAGTTCTTCTCCGAGGAAATCTGCAGACACAGATTGGACAGCTACAGCAGGATCACAGACACTACGTGCTAAATGAGCATAGACTGTGCAAGTCAACAGGGAGATAACCATCCCTCTCTCTCTACGCTTTTTTCATACTTCTTCTCTGCTCCCATTTATTCCATCTTTCAGTATGCATTTTTACAGCCACTCTCTCCCTGAAGCTCGCTGCTGTTACACCAGATCCATCATTTTTTCCTCTTTAGAGAGAGAGACAGAGAGAGGGAGAGAGAGAGAGAGAGAGAAAGACAGAGAGAGAGAGAGAGAGAGAGAGAGAGAGAGAGCTGCAGAGAGACACAGGGAGGATACAGTATTCCTGTGTGTTCAGCTGTGAGTGCATGTGTGAGAGGATCTGTGTGTGTTTGTGACGGCTACAGTTATGCATGCCTGCCCTCAGGCCGGGCATAAATCATCATTAGAGATGGCAGGTGTGTGTGTGTGTGTGTGTGTGCGTGCGTGTGTGTGTGTGTGTGTGTGCGTGTGTGTGCGTGTGAGTCCACGGAGACAGGCCGACTGCAGCTACTGTAGCTCTCCATGCTCAACAGGCTGCCTTATTGTTACAGCTCCACTGCTCTGTTCCACTCCGTTTCCAAGGTTTCCGAAACCTGGGACTGCTGTAAAACGCACACACATGCACACGCACTCATAAACACACACACACTCTCTCTGCACTGTCTCTGAGACGGCGTGACCTTGCACAGTGATGAGAGAGCGGTTGATAAACTCTGCTCTGAGTGTTTACTCCGCCTCTGTGAAATGGCTCACACAGGGCAGCAGAGATGTTTCTGTGTGCTGCTGCTGATTTACACACAAATCTGTCCTCTGCACGGCGGCCATTTTATCTTCTGACAGCACCGAGGACTCGAGCTGCATCCAGTCTCACTGACTCTGTGTATTAAAGCCTGCTACAAGAACCTGGGTTAGACCATCACTGCGGTTCACAGCGCAGTCGGCCCTGCTGCGACGTGCGG
>NW_027211715.1:922500-932500 GCF_022749685.1 Semicossyphus pulcher
CTATCAGTTTTCTCCAAAGGTCACCGCGTTTAATCACAGAGTGTGAAAAATGCATCCAGAGATTTCAGGCTGTAAACAGGGAAACAGTTCAGATAGATTATGACAGGTAGGCCAGCTTATTAAGTTTACCTCAGGCCTTTCAGCTCCAGGTGTGCTACAGTTCAGCTCATTTACAAAGTCAGCATCAAACTGAGACTTCAGACCAGGTTCTTTACCTGAAGTTGGTGCATGTCCTCCCTCTGGACATGTTGCAAACAGTTACTGAACGATCTGGTGCACTCAGACGGGTGATTAATACAAAGCCTGTATTTCTTTAGGGCGACAGACTCATAGTAAAGCCATGTCTACGTGTTCCAGCCACTGAGGCCTTCATCAGGAGAGTTTGCATACAGTGCAGGTAACAGGAGAGATATGTGTGTGGTGGAATGGCATCATCCAATGTGTTCACCAATTTCCTGAAGGCCTCATTCCCCACAGTATTTATAGGACAAACTTCTTTGGCCAAATAAATGTGGTGCATCATGGGTAATGACGCCGAGGTCGTTGGGAGTTGGGTGGATCAGGTGTCTCTGTGCAGCATCTCTGTTCTGGATGTCTGACTTGACGTTGGACGAGGACGGGGAGTTTGTTTCTCCCGACCGTCTCTGTTGTTTGCTCTTCCACTCTGCACGGTCGGCGCTCATCACATGACATGCCAGCTCCCCCAAAAGTGAAGCCCAAACCTCTCCATCACCCCCTGGGGGAGGGGCTGTAAGCTCAGGGAGCGCTTGGTTTGATCTGCAGCTGAGTTTTCTAAGGGCGGAGCGTTTTAAACGTCAACACCACTGTCAGTTGTGTTTATTTAATCTCGGGAAGACTAAAGCATGGTCGGGATTAATATTCGATTAATTGTGCAGCTCTACTTGTGTCCATAATCCAAAGACAACAATCACTTGTGTTCTTACTCACCAGCTTCCCCCTTAAACCAGTCAGCTTAAACTGAACATGGAACTTTCCTGACAGAAACATCTCGTCGTGGTGCCGTGGTGATCATATCCAAAGAATCATTCCTGCTGAACGAGGACGGAAACAAAGAGGACTTTGCTCTGAGAGTTTGTCTAAATGTTTTCCCGTTTGCTTCTTGATTGTCAGACCTGATGCTTCTTGTCGTTGCCGACCGTCCTGTCCTCTGATCCTTCAGATCCGGCTATCATCGGGCTGATGTTGTGTTACATGAAAATGAACCTGAATATTCTGATGAACTGATCCAGATGTTTCCTGTAAGCATCAAACAGCACAGTGCAGAAATAACGGCGTACGATGCTGTGTGAGATGTGAGCCTCCTCCTGGCTCCTGCTCCTCGTCTCCGTGCTCGGCTGCTCACACTTTTCTTTAATTGACTTTAGCTTCTGTGTTAAATCACATAAACAATGCAAAGCTGCCAGGTGGTGACTGAGTTATTACTCCCACTCTTCCATCTCTCTCGACGCTTCATATTTTATCTCCCCAGAGTCCTTTTTTATTTATTGTGATTCATGGCTCGACACTCGTCTTTGCTTTACCTCCTCACTTCTGTCGCTCCGTCATAAACCTGATCTCAGTCCCAGATCTCAGCCGGCTGTCACACACACAGACTGTGATTCCTGTCGTATTGACTCGTCGTAGCTTCTTTGCTGTCGTGCTGCGTCGATGACTGATGTTGAGTTGTAGCGTCTCTCTCCGTCATCTCAGCGAGGAGAAAAATAATATTTTCTGCACTCTTTCATGTCGGAGGCCTCGGACTCTCTCGCTCTTACTGAATAGCTGAGGAGTCATTTTCTAGTCCTTGTGTCGGGAAGAAGAAACTCTCACAAGACAAATGGTCCAATTCTGTTTTAACAGGCCCATTCATATTGTAATAGAGGGCTGGAACAAAGAGAGGAGAGACGGGACATTAGAGACGGCACAGTCAGCCTCACCGTGTGTGAGTGAGAGAGAGGGGGAGGCAGGGGGAGAGAGGGGGGAGAGAGGGGAGGTTTTTCTCTTTAATTCTCTCTGTTGGAGATGTACTACCTCAGGGATATTCTGCCATCTGATCCATTTTAGTAGTGTGGCAAACAGCCAGGGCATCTTTTCAATTACAGCGAAATGGATAGTGTGTGTGTGTCCAAGCGAGTGTGTGCATGCTTTCTGTCTCAGTGTGTGTGTGTGTGTGTGTGTGTGTGTGAGTGTGTGTGAGTAGAGAAGGGAAGACAAAGACACAGCGAGGCAGAAAGAGAGGAAGAAGATGGAGGGATTTTGTGAGGAAGCATCGTGCAGGAGAGCAGAGGTGTGATGCAGGCGGAACAGAGACAGGAAGTAATGGAGCACCTGTGTGATGTTTTCAGGTGTTCTTTGAGCTGCGATTCCTCTGACGACTTTTTACTTTAGCATGTACTTTTGCCATCTCTGTTTGGAAGTCGTCAGGAGGGAGGAGAGGAAGAGGAGGATGAGAGGAGGAGTGGGAGTGAGGAGCGGGGGAGCTGGAATAAGAGGGCTTTGCCACAGAGGGAGAAAATACTGCTCCCCCTCCGTCTTTAAGCCGAGCAATAATTTAAAGGCTCGGCCCTCTGAAGCCTTGGATCCACATTGACTGGTCATCTTAAATCAAATCAGGGCACTGGGCTGCTGGGCTGCCCGCTCTGTGTGTGTGTGTGTGTGTGTGTGTGTGTGTGTGTGTGTGTGTGTCTGTGTGTGTGTGCGTGCGTGTGTGCGTGTGTGTGTGCGTGTGTGTGTGTGTGTGTGTGTGTGTGTCGGTCCATACACACCCTCGCACAGAGCCCCTGGTCTACTCTGAATTATTGACGGTGGAGAATAATTGATTGGTTCACCTTCAGGCCTATCAGCCTCCGTCTGAGTGCACCGCCTCATATCAGCCTGCCTCCTCCTGTTTTACTCTCACTCCCTCACACTCTGGCTTTTTATTCCCTCTCTCCCTCGCCTCCTACAGCTTAGTTTTTCTGAAAGGGTTCATCCAACCAAAAAAACATATTTTCTCACTTAGCAGTCAGGGCTGCAGAGTGTTTGGGCCGCTTTAAGACAGAAGGATGAAGAGGAGGATGATATTTTGTCTTTTGGGAAGAAGTTAATATATTGAGAATGCAATCGAACTCTGAGTCTGCTTTAAGACCAAATAACATCATCAGGCCTCAGAAGATCGTTCTGGTCGTATGTTCCTGAAGTTTCAGAGATCTGCCAGCGAAACCTTTGTCTTCTGTTACCACAAAAACGCTGCTTATTAATTTAACGTGTCAATCAGTAGAGCTCCTCAAACCTCAAAAACCAACTGTTGCCTGTTTTAGACAATTACACCAGAAACTGAACGCAGCAGAGGAACCAAAACGTGTGATCACCTGCACAGCCTGCAGACTTGTTCCAGAAGCATGAAAACTGTGACTCATATCATGAAAGTTTGTGAGTTTAATCTTTTTTAAGTGGACTGAGAAAGAGTTGCTAAAGTTGTATGAGAAATGTTTCACACCAAACCCCATTCAAAAAACTGTCATTTTAAAGTTGTGTTCTCGTCGTCTCACAGACAGACCTGACAAAGCATGAGCTCAGCCTCTCTACAACCCTGCCTCCTGATGTAGTTCTCTCAGCATCCTCTCAGCCTGTTTATTGTCATTAAATCTCAGTAACATCTGTTTGTTGTGGCTTCATAGCGCTGTAGTGAGACAGATCTCAGCCCACGTGGGACTTGCTAGATACAGTGACCTTACAGATACATATCTGTAAGGACGAATATTTACAGGATGTGATGTGAATAAACACAAATGATCGTGCAGTCAAACTCGGCCTAGAGACACGAAGCAAACTTCATTTCAGTTGTAGTCTGAGCACAGTTGAAGAGGTGCATATCTCACTGCAGGTGAACTCACCTTGACATCCTGCCTCAATATTATGATCCATTTGCTTCTTTCATTTCCCCTGTCTTTACTTCCTGCGCGTCCTCCAGCGCTGTCCATGACACGCTGTGCAGCGTGTGATCAGTCATGGCTGCTATAGTGTACCGGGACATGCATCCAATCAATAACATGATTCTGCAGGCAGGAGTCGGCCATGACATACAGCCGCTGCCCTGACACACACACACACACACGCAGCGCTGACATACAGCCCGCTGCTCTGACAGGCCGGAGATGAGGTGAGGATGGATGGATGGAGAGATGAATGGATGGATTGGGGGTGGGGGTGCAGTGAAGGTAATGGAGAGAGGTGAACGGTGCAGCTGCTGTCAGTGACGATGGAGTCTGACATCCTGTTTTTGGCCTCGCCGGGAGCCCGACTGTTTATGATAAGTCTGCAGGTATAGATTTTATCATCCTCTATAACTCTAAAGACTGCAGGACCGGGCGCCTGCTGGGTCCTGCAATTTAAAAGCCAACAAAATATAGAGCTCAATTACCCGCTTACTGTGCAAATCTTCTACACACTGAATGCTCTCGGCATCTTATGAGCCGCCATGAACCATCTCTCTCCTCCCTGCAGCAGAAACAGAGGTGGCAAATGCGCACACATTCTTCACTCAGGTAGAAGTACAGATGCGTGTGTAGAGTATCCGTCCTGCTGTAAGTCCTGCAGTGTCAGTGCAGCGTCCTCACAGTATGAAGTCAGACGGGTCCCTCTGAAGGACGTTTCTATCAGCTGTTTCTGTGCTAAGTTAACTGAAGCTAACTTCATACTTGGTGACTGAAATCAACTTTGAATCAAAGAACAACACAGTGAAAATAATGAACATGAACTTTGCTCCAGTGTGTGAATCAGTTGGATGGGGAACGTCTCGCTGCTGCTCGTCGGCCATGTTGGCTGCTTCACCTTCATCCATGAGGCTCTGAGTTCTCCCTGTCACTCACAGACGTCACGTTCACTGACGCCTCTTCTCCACGCTCCAGCTTCCCTCTCTGTCTGTTTGTCTTCACACGTCTGTTACCTCCTTCATGTGACGTCTGTCCTGTGTGATGTGACCTGATGGAGACACTGAGGAAGCAGCTTCTCTGTGAGTTACTGTTCAAACATTTAGTTTGAAATCCGTCTTGATGTTGGGAAGATAATGCACAATGATGCAAACCAACTGTAATCAACAGATTCCTTCAAATGCATCAAAGCTAAAGTTCAAACAAACACAGTGAAGTTCAGATTCCTGTGAACTCTACTTTAGTATTGTGACAAAGTATCTGCACTCGGTAACTCCCACCAGCAGAACTGCCAACATGGCCGACTATAATAGTCTCAGTGTTGCACAGACGCAATATACCTGCACACTGTATCAACAGCCAGTTATTATTTGAAACATAATAATCCTCTTATAGTCTGCATGCAGTAAAAATAATATTTATTCTTATTACAGCCTCCCTGTGCTGTTTATACTGTTTCATTTGTTCGTCCCCGAGCACCCAGCTGATAGTGTATCACAGTAAAGCACACGCTCTGATTCAGCATTATTTCAGCCACAGAGGCGACGCTGCAAATCCCCGGCTGGTTGTTCTCTGTTACTGTAAACAGCCGTCACCTGCTGCACGCTGCAGCCGTATCAGTGATGAGCTGCTGGGACGCGTGCAGCAGCCGGCTGAGTTATGTAAATGTGTGAACCTGGATTAGACCAATAGGGGAGTTAGGATAGTGTAATCCTCTCTCCTGTACACTTCATTATCATACTCACACCACAGCAGAGAGGCCGCGTCCTGCTAATAATCCCTCCGACTCGACCTGACTACAGGAGAGACACAGAGGCTGCGTCCCAATTATCATACCTACACACTGTTTGTTATACTGGAACAAAGATACATGCCAAATACAGGATGACAAAACTACCAGCATCTACCTCTGCAGGCAGTCAGATTTTGCAGTTTTGTTAAGAAAAGTTTTATCCCAAATATCCCACCTGTAGTCTTATCAAGCTGCCAGAAGCTGCAGTTCCTCTGGTGTCCACTTGAGGCTGCCTCCAGCAGTGAGTCAGTCCCCATAGAGCCCCATGTTAAACTTTACAGCAGAAATAAACATGTTTACAGCCTGGTACAGAAAACAGTTTGGGTCTCTATAGCTCATTTCTCTCTTCATGACAACTGTACGGGGAGAATCTTTATACAGCTCACCTGTTTACATTATATTAAGGCTTAAAGTGATGCAGCATTAGGGGTGTGGACTCTTTGAGTGACAGCTGGGAGCTGCTAGCTGTCTGCTAGGTGTCCCCTCAGCTAACTCAGTCACTGAACGTAACCTCTGGGCCGTGTTTGTGCTGTTGGAGCCTTTTGGAGATTTGTTCATGTAAATATCAGACAGATAATCTGTGTGTGCGCTTTATTGGACGAACAGACCGTCCAACACGTCTCACACACTGTTTATACACTCAGTATTTTGTTTATATGTTAGCACTGATTAGCAGCTAGCTGTGTCTGTGCTCACCATACCTGGCCTGTTAGCTTGTTCACTGTGGTGGCCCGCGCAGGGAGTCGGGGTTTGTTGGCTTCTCCCTGCAGATATAACGGCTGGTCGAAGTGAGGAGGAGACAGAGTGGTGAGTTTGTTACATTCAACAGCTTCTTTAGTCCAACAAATAAACACTGGTCAGCTTCCAACACATATAGAAACACACTCTGAATTAGCTCACCATCCAGCTAATGAATTAGCCGCGGGTGTAGACTGTATAACTTAGTTTGCATTCGTTAACCTTTCGCTCCTCTCCCGCTCCTACCACACTTCTGGCTTAAAGAAGGCATCTGACAAACCAATGGGTGACAGCACAGTGGTTATGTCCATTATTACTACAGTCCATGATGCATGCTGCATGCACAGTATACGCCATGCCAGCTGCAGCACATACTGTAGTAAAAAGAATGTGATTCAGTGTGCAGGAAGAGAGAGAGAGGGAGGCCTCCTCCTCACCCCCTGCTCCCCCCTCTGAATGTGCTGACTCCACCAGAACACCTCACAGCTAAAAGAGAAGTCAATTAACCTGCATGCGTCTCTGCTCGCTCCCCCGTGTGTAACTACGCTGTGTGTTTGTGAGTTTGTGTGCATCCCAGCTGATGTGTGTGCGTTTGAGTGACAGGCCGCGGAGCGCTAATCCTGTCGCCTTAGCTTGTCACCGCAGTCAGCTCGCACAAAAGCGTCGACACCGCCAGTGACAAACACACAAAGCTGCACAAAAGTGAGTCCGTTCCATCGGAGCCGGGCGGGATAATTAATCATAAAATGTGTTTCTACAGAGTGAGTTTGTTTACGAGCTGCTAGCATCCTCTGCGTTACTGTCACACTCAGGAGAAGAGCACGGCTTCTCTGTGGGACCGAATTATGAGACGCTCCTCAGTCTCAGCTTGTGTCTCTACATCTTAACTGTGACAACATGGAGAGGGAGCAGAGACTGTTTAACAGAGAGAGAGAGAGAGTACGGTGCGTGCCACCAGAGGTAATTAGCAGAGCAGCTGTTTGAGGGGGGAAGCTATAGCCGTGACACTGCAGGAAGGAGCTGGGGGAATAATTAGCCGGTAACACCCGTCAAGCTTTCACAAAGAGGAGATGTGTTATTCTACTTCAGCTCTCCACTGAGGAGCAGACCTCCACACACAGCCAACACCTCCTGACTTCAGCCTGCAGCTCCTGCTGCTCACAGAGCAGGCGCTCGTGTGTGTCATGCATGTGCTCCATATGAAGAGCAAGTATTGATTAGGCTGCAGTCAGTTATGATGCACGAGTGTCAGGTTAGTGTTCTGTCACTGGAGTGTGTGTTATGTAGTCACATCTGTGAGTGTGTGTGAGTCAATAAGCAGCTCCATACTCAGTCAGAGCTCCTCAGCTGGAAACGTTCTGTTCCCTCCCCGATCGATGCTCTCCAGTTCAACCAGGCTGCACGACCAGTATGCAAAAGCACATGAGAATGACTCTGACATTTCCCTCAGACTTTGTGCTGCATTATATTTCAAACAGCAGGACAGTCTGTACTTTAGTCCTTTATTTGACCACGTCTACTTTTCAGAGTTATTCCCCCCCTGCAGTCGACTTTCATTGAACCAGCAGTAAATACTGAACAGAAGAGTGACGATGTGGGAGCAGTAACAGGAAAGTGTTCGGCCTCGTTCTCACAAAAACGTTTCTCTAAGCCTCGACTATTTCCTCTAAGTCTTCCATTGGGAGCACCAGGAAGTCACAAGGGTTGGAAAAGAGAAGGAGTACTCTGTGTGTGTGTGTGTGTGTGTGTGTGTGTGTGATTGTTCAATGTTTATATATATTATAGATGTGAAGTTTGTACTTTTGTTTGGGACGCTGCACGATATGGGTAAAAAGTGAGAGTTCAGGTGGAGCGACATGTTTCTTTATACAGTGAATACAAACAGACTTGTGGGCTGCAGTTGTGTTAGATATACTGTATGTCATCTACTGTTTCTAACAAATGTTTTATAAGTGTGATCAGCCCGGTGACTGGAACTTTTTAGAACGTAAGCTCACAGTATCCTACTTCCTGTCGACATACACGACCTCACGCCGTGTGTGCTGCATGTGTACACACTAAAAGTAAACACTCACGGCACATCCGCTCTGTTCACAGTCCGTCTATGTAGCAACAGCATTAACAAGCACCAGGACGAGGTGCTGCTGATAACAGGAACAAACTCACCTATAAGCCTCTCACTTAACGGAGCGTCTGCCTCGATCATCCCGCCAATATGATCTGTGACTGCAGCAGCGTCACCTGCTTGTTTACAGCTTAAGGCAGACGCAGTGACACAGACTGCAGCTCAGCGGTCAGGTCACTCTGTGCTCTGATGAAGAGCTGCACTGATGTGACATCAGACACCGAGCAACAATAAGGTAGCCTGACGTGTTTCACTTAATTAGCTTCACCATCGCTCGTCCTGCGATGTGACTATTGCACGTGCGCACATCGCTGTTGTGATTCTTAACCACATGTTGTGCTGTGATGTAACTTCAGCTTTAGCTTTAACTTTAACAAAAATGACAGAGGTGTGGATAACGTCTTCTCAGTCAGACGTCACATGTTAAACATCACAGGCAGAAAGGCGAGCAGCACGAATAAGAGTGATAGTTGGAAACACAATGTGCAGTGACAGCTATGTAACGCTGGAGTTTGTATCACCAACGAGTTTGTAGAAGTGTTAGCATCATGACTGTTGTGATGCTACCAGGGCAGAGAAGATTCACAGCTCATTGTGAAAATGGAGATTTCTTCCCGTTAGTCAGTGGAAGGAAAGACTTCTGTGTTGGTTAATCCAGAGTACAGACTTTGAAAGTTAAGAAGCTTTATGAGGACAGTGAAGTGAGTCTGACCCCTGATCTGAATCTGACAGGTCACTTCTCCTACAGACTCGTGGACAGGGCTTATTTAAGGTCATGTGTAACTGTCACATGGCATTTCACTCAGATTTGGGAGTTGAAGACCGCTGCCCCACAGACACACAGCTCTGATGTGAATGTAGCGGCTGTGTCCATGATGATAACAAGGAAAGAAGACGAGCTGCACACTCACCCACGGCCACAAAACGTTTAATAACCACAACATCTGGACACGACGGTCTTCGTCGGGTGGTTGAGTTTCTAGTTCTCAGATGACAAAGACCATCTTTGTTTTCTGTACCTTCCTGATGTGCCGGTAATGAGGTGATGGCAAACCAACAGCTCCTTTTGGCACATACTCAACGACTATATGAAACTTGATTACAGTACTCAAATATGAAAATGACTTCAGATGCACATCCATAGTTTTTACAAATCTCTACAAGCACCAGCAGGATGATGCCATGCGAGTGTCTATTCTGCTCTGAGCACTGCATAAGGACTTTTACTCCTCTACCTTTAACCCGGCTGTCCAATCACACTGCAGCAGGGGCGGGACAAATACCTCGGCTGTCATATCTTACATGTGTAAGTGCTGAACAACAACGATGGAGGATAGTGTCTCACATGGAGCTGCAGGTCCATCGTCTCTCTGCTTGGCTTCAGCTCCACTTTGTGCAGACGAGTGTGTTCTGCTGCCTCTGGTGGACATGTGG
>NW_027211715.1:937500-975000 GCF_022749685.1 Semicossyphus pulcher
ACACACACACACACACACACACACACACACACACACACACACATACACACACACACACTGAATATTCACAAAATGTTGTCTCCACTAAAATTATAATTGCTTCCTTTCTAAGCTTAACAGAATAGATGAAAGTTCTCCTGCAAGCTTCCATTTTCTCAGTGCATGACACGCACGCGCACACACACGCGCACACACACGCACACGCACATGCACATGCACGCACACGCTCACACGGAGAGCAGAGAGTGAGGAGAGAGGATTCCCTGGAGATTGATGCTCCTCAAACAGGAGACATTTACAAGTGTTTCCTCTCATCAGGCCTCCCCTCTCTCCCCCCCCCCCCCCCACACACACAGAGGGATGCACACAGGTTAAACTGTGTGAAATCACCGTGACAGCACATGCAAATCCACCACGGCCCCCCCACAATGGAGCCTGTCAGTCAGAGACCCTCCTGTACAGCGTCTCTGTCGTCAGGACACTGAGGCAGTTATATAAAGTCCGTATCTTTTCCCGCCGCTGGCCTTCTTCACTTGTTCACTCTGTTAGTTGTTCGCTCCGCATGTGTATGTATGAGATGTAATTTGCATGTTTATGCAAACTCTCTGAACAACAAGATACACACACATCCCTCAGAGCACTTTCACTCAGCCGGGTCTCACAAACAAGCGATGGGCTCCCTCTTCCTGCGCTGCTGTGAGTGTGTGACCATCATACGTACAATAATGAGGAGTTTTCTGCGTGTTCCAGCAGGAGTGACATGTTGTTCTCTCTAACTCCTCGTGTTTTACCTCCTCCCCACACGTCTAATCTCTCCTCAGCATGTCGTCTAATCAGAGGTATTTACAGTTGCACGCTCGGCTTTCTGCCTGCTGTTCTGCACATACAGTAATCTCCTGTTCAACACATCTCATGTTTACTGCATTAATCTCATGCAGATTTCCTCACATGTTCCTTTATTAACGTCTGTATGTCTGAGATTAATACAAATCATCACGTTGGACTGTCAGCAGACATCTTGCACCCGCTGCCGTCAGATGTTGGAAACTCTGCAGGATTACAGCTGTTCCCTGCAGACAGGAAGTATCACACAAAGCACAGGAAGTCTGGACTGAAGCCGAGTGTGATGTTGCACCTATTATCACACACTGTCCCACGGCGCCGTGAGAGTCACAGCCAGTCACCGCACACGGGGACACACTGCTGATACACACGAGGACGCACAAGAACAAACACACACACAGTTTTTCTTTGAGTTCTGGTGAAACATATCCAGTGTTGTGTTGAATATCGGATTGTACTGGTGGCATGATGAGGCCAAGCTCTCCCTGTGTGTGTGTGTGTGTGTGTGTGTGTGTGTGCAGCCCCCAGCCTCCTTCTTCTGCCTGTTTGGTGTTTGTTGTCACAGGCTCCATTTGCATGTTGATATCAACTCATTATGATCTTTAACGGAGCTGATGAATGCAGATTATTCATCCTGGTGCTCAGCTTCTTGCCGCAGTGGCTGCACATGTACGTACACATGCATATGGACTCTCACACGCATCCAAACAAACACGCTGGGATCTGAGATGAATATGTATGTCCTGCAGAGGGGCCGAGAATATGAAGATGAATAGTGGGGCTGTGTTAGACACTGTTTCTCTGTCTGCTCCAGTCAGAGCAGAGTTAGAGAGAGACTGCAGAGAGGAGGAGGTGAGGGGGGGTCATCTGTTCTCTAAAGCACTACCCACCAGATATTACATCTCCCCTTCCTCCTCTTTACTTCCTCACCTCCTCCCAGTGGGACATGCTTCCTTCTCTTCTCTCTTTCTCTTCCTTCTCCCGGGTCTCAGCGGGGATAATGAGCCGATGTGATGAAACCAAACGAAGGCAGCGGGGGGAAAGATGGCTCCCACCATTTACAACAAACTTGTTGCAGCATCATTTCTTTTTAATGGCTCTTAGTAATTACAGTAGATCCTACTTTGTACTTCCTGTCTCTACTTTCTCTCTGCGTGGATGAATAAGAAGCAGCGCCGGTCGGAGCTGAGTGAGCGAGGCAGACTGAGAGCAGGAGCAAGCAAAGGGATGTCTGGATTTAGACGGTGTTTTTAAGGCCGCTGTGCTCTGTTTCCAAGCAACAAGCAGGAAAGTCCTGAGTCACTGAGTGTTTGTGCTGAAAGCAGCTGATCTCACAGAGGTGGAGGTCAAAGGTCAACACAGCCTCCTTCCAAGAAAATATCGACTCAAAGCAAGTAAAGCAGGAGAGAGAAGCACAGAGGAGGCTGAGTGTAATGTGTGCATGCTTTCGTTCAGTCTGAGCCCATGCTTATGTATGTCCTCGCCGGTTTGTTGTGTGTGCATGTGAAACATACATGTAGTCGCAGTGACCGAGTTAACCTCGCAGTGTGCCAGTCTGAATTATTCATGCTGTGAAAGCCCCGGAGACTCTCCATCCTCAGAGTTACAAATGAAAGCTTCCTGCATGCACGGCGACTTCACGCCTCAGGATCCGGATGGCGAGGGTCCTGGTTTCATGTTTATTTTATGTTCCCACCAGAGTATAAACTTCACAAGTGATACATATATGCACAGGAATATAACTGATAGAGTCGCTGTGTCTCCAATGCAACACACAATAAAAAAACATGATTGTTAGATCCACTATTTTGACGTCTTGCAGGTTTTTAATGGTTTGGAGGAGGCTAAGGTCACACAGACAGAACCCGACACGAGTGTAAACTAAATAATAATTATAATAATACGTTTTATTTATAGGCTAACTCCGTGTTAAGCTTCATTATTAAAGGAGCAGGAGGTCAGAAATACTGCAGGGAGTCTGCAGCCATGCTAGCAGCTCTGTGGTGCAGTGCTGCTAACATTAGCGTGCTAACATGCTCACAAGGAGAATGTTGAAGTTTAGCATGTTCTGTGTTTACCACATTCATTAAGCATGTTGCAATGCTAACACTTGCCAGCTAGCAGTAACCTGAACTACAGCTGAGTTGTGATTTTAGTTCTGCTGGCCGTGAAACAAAGTCGGATAAATCTCAGATTTGACCTGATGATGCCTCAAAATGAGACGTCAGAGGCCGGCCGTGGTCTGCAGGATTCACTGTCTGTGTGTGAACAACTGAAGAACCAACTCATCCAGCAGATTCTTTAATGGATATGTGAAACTTTGAACCTGCTGCTGGTGTCAGACAGACCATCAACAGGACGTCTGTAACAAATAAAAATCAGTCTGGACGAAACATTGGTTCAAACTTCTAAAGCCTGGCTCACACTTAAAGATGTGAGAGAGCCACACATGACGACAGACAGATTGAACAGTTTTGTTCCTGTAGTGTGCAGAGCATTGATCTGACCCAAACAGCACACCACACACTAACAGAGTCATTCACCAAGAACCAGAGTCCGACTCTCACAGCTGGAGATCTCACTGAACCTCTTAAACAAGAGTAAACAAACATGGAGGACGACGGGCAGGAAGAACTGGCGATGATTCAGGAAGAAGAAAGAACAAACTGTGGATGAAGTGGAGGAGACGGCGTGAACACGGGCTGTACATGTTACATTATGCTGCACGTTTGCTTTTGTTGCCATGGCTACAGTTGTTGTGCTTCCTGTTTCAGTCAGCTTGCTTCCTGATTGGCTATCGTTTGCATGCTCGGCTGTCCTTGGGGTTCCCCCCACACGTCAGGATATCAGATCGTAAACATTGAACATCAGTGCAGCCACGATCATCAGCGTGATGATCTTAAACGTGAAGATTTGCTGTTTTTCTTGGTCATTAATGACCTTAAAGGAAGAGTCTGTGTTTGGACCGCTGGTTGGACAAAAGCATCACATTAAAGACGTCACTTTAGACTCTGGGGAACTGTGCTGCAAACTTTCTCAGTATGGTTGAGCTTATGATGATCATTAAAGCAGACGTTAGCTGCAGACCGACCTGTGGTCAGCTTCACACACCTGCACAGGCATGACTCAACACCTCTTTTACTCTCAGCACGTTCATGCCAGTAATGCAAACTAACGAACACTGTGTGGCAGCTGAATGAAACAGAGGGGAAACATGGCCTACAGTGGGGCTTGAACACGTATCTGCTGCTGCTGCTGTGATCACAGTTATTAATCAGAAGCAGACAGACGGTGGGTGTACGGTGACTCAGCTGCTTCCTCATCGTGTCTCTTTGTGTGCCTGGTTGGGGGGGGCAGCGGGCAGCTCCCCCCGGCCCTGAGGAGAGACGGGGAAACCTCCTCTGAGTCTGATGATGACTCACTGAACTGATTCAACACACACACACACACACACACACTTTGACGCACACTTTGACGAGTGGTGAGTGGCAGGTTTCCTCGGTGCATACGCCTGCTCCCTGTGCGACATGTTCCATCTGCACCTCTCTGCATGTGATAAGTGGCCCCGGGGGGTGATCTAATGGATGAATGAGACTCTCACTAATAGCTTCATACAGAATGTACCTGCACACTCACACATCCCCTAACACAAGTATCTACCTGTATTAACAGCAATAGAAATGTCTGCCACTCTGCTGCTGTCAGGTGGCGGGAGGAGGAGCGCTGAGAGAGGAGAGGCAGTCATGTGTTTGTCTCTAAATAACAGTAGTTTCATTTCTCCAGCTGCTGTGTGTCGTGTTCACTTTGAGCTCCTCTAACAGGCTCACTGTTGTCTTTCTGTGTGAGGAGGTCGGGGGTCAGAGACCAGCCTCCCATCATCAGGTCAGGAGGGGAGAGAGAGCAACAGGTTCTCACTCAGGCTCAGGAGGCAGGGTGCTTTTATATTTTACATCACAAAGATTAAGCAACAGTAGCGTGACCCACAGGTTCTCAAAGGTCACCTGACTTCAACAGCACGTTAAAACAATGAGTGAGACCACAGACGTGTGTGAAGCAGGCCGGAGAGAGAGGGCCTGCTGTAGTCGCAGCGTTCCTGACTGCTCCCCCTGCTTGGATCAGAAGCTGTGATTCATGTCTGCCTTGTTTCCTGCAGTCAGAAGCAGCTTCTATGAAGGCGTACACAGGTAATGATTCATAGAACACAACGCTGATGGAGCTCCTTCAATCCTCAGTGCCTGTGAGATGACATCACTGAGCCCTCACACACCTGAAAACGCAGATATTACCTGCATCTGAACGTAACATTTGTCACGTTTCTGTGTGTAGATGTTCCCAGTGTTTGTTCACGGCCGTGTGTTTGTGGCGTCTCTTACGAGGGAGAGGATCAGGTTAATGTAGAGAGCGTGAGGATTATTCACACGGAGCAGGATTTTCATCTGCTCCATCTAATGAACAGCTTGTAATCAAATCCACATCAAGGCTGCACTGCTGCCTACTGTGTGTGTGTGTGTGTGTGTGTGTGTGTGTGTGTGTGTGTGTGTGTGTGTAAATTCCCAGTATTTGTGGTTATTCATGTATGCAAAGCAAGAGGATCTTTTTTTTAGCACATGTATGGATTTAGACTCTTATTGTGAGAGTTTGAAAGTTTTGTGTGGATTAGGGTTTCTAAAGTGTTGGCTTCAACTTCCACATAAACTTCTCATGTAGTTAAAATGATTATTTTCCAACCCTCTCTCTGTCAGGTTAGACATGCAGTGTAAAACCTCCTGCAGTGGTTGCAGATGTTGTCAGTGTCTCTGGGTGCAGCTGCAGATGTTGTCAGTGTCTCTGGTTGCAATTGCAGATGTTGTCAGTGTCTCTGGTTGCGGTTGCAGATGTTGTCAGTGTCTCTGGGTGCAGCTGCAGATGTTGTCAGTGTCTCTGGTTGCAGTTGCAGATCTTGTCAGTGTCTCTGGGTGCAGCTGCAGATGTTGTCAGTGTCTCTGGGTGCAGTTGCAGATCTTGTCAGTGTCTCTGGTTGCAGTTGCAGATGTTGTCAGTGTCTCTGGTTGCAGTTGCAGATCTTGTCAGTGTCTCTGGGTGCAGCTGCAGATGTTGTCAGTGTCTCTGGGTGCAGTTGCAGATGTTTTCAGTGTCTCTGGTTGCAGTTGCAGATGTTTTCAGTGTCTCTGGTTGCAGTTGCAGATGTTGTCAGTGTCTCTGGTTGCAGTTGCAGATCTTGTCAGTGTCTCTGGTTGCAGTTGCAGATGTTGTCAGTGTCTCTGGGTGCAGTTGCAGATCTTATCAGTGTCTCTGGGTGCAGTTGCAGATGTTGTCAGTGTCTCTGGTTGCAGTTGCAGATGTTTTCAGTGTCTCTGGTTGCAGCTGCAGATGTTGTCAGTGTCTCTGGGTGCAGTTGCAGATGTTGTCAGTGTCTCTGGGTGCAGTTGCAGATCTTGTCAGTGTCTCTGGTTGCAGCTGCAGATGTTGTCAGTGTCTCTGGGTGCAGTTGCAGATGTTTTCAGTGTCTCTGGTTGCAGTTGCAGATGTTTTCAGTGTCTCTGGTTGCAGTTGCAGATCTTGTCAGTGTCTCTGGTTGCAGTTGCAGATGTTGTCAGTGTCTCTGGTTGCAGTTGCAGATCTTGTCAGTGTCTCTGGTTGCAGTTGCAGATCTTGTCAGTGTCTCTGGTTGCAGTTGCAGATCTTGTCAGTGTCTCTGGGTGCAGCTGCAGATGTTGTCAGTGTCTCTGGTTGCAGTTGCAGATGTTGTCAGTGTCTCTGGTTGCAGTTGCAGATCTTGTCAGTGTCTCTGGTTGCAGTTGCAGATCTTGTCAGTGTCTCTGGTTGCAGCTGCAGATGTTGTCAGTGTCTCTGGTTGCAGTTGCAGATGTTGTCAGTGTCTCTGGTTGCAGTTGCAGATGTTGTCAGTGTCTCTGGTTGCAGCTGCAGGATCTGTCCTTTCAGCAGCACCGTCACTGAAACGTCTCCCAGAAGAAGCACAGAGTCTGTCTGTGTGACTTCTCGTCTCTGTCTTTGCTTGAACAGCTGACAGACTTGTTAGTGACTCCCAGCTTATATGATGAATTTATACGAAGCTTTGGACAGAATTAATGTTTGGATCATTTTGCTGAAGTACTTACTCTTTCATATTTTTCTATATTTTATTTTTGCCATGTGACGACCCTTATCAATAAGTAATGTTGGGGGAAAACTCCTCCATATAACAAACTGTCGATATCAAGATGTTGCAGCTGTGTTAATAATAGATGCTAGACTTAGAGTTGCAAAGCTCTTGTATCTGTCATTGTGTACTTAGGCACAAAGAGCGACACACTTCATGCATGAGGATGTGCTGGACTGTGTTGGGTAACGTTACTGTCAACGTTAACCTTACTCAGTAACTTGTGTTGCTGCGTTACCTCCTGAGAAAAGTAACACGTTAGATTACTGTCGTGTTACCAAACATTGAACCTCCTCTGCTGCTCGTTCCACGTCTGTGTTATATCGTCAGGACGGCGTGTAGCCGGCTGTACATCTACCTCTGAAAGTATCGACTCTACATAGTCACTCTACATCTTATACTGTGTCTGTCACTGCAGAGCCTTGTGACAGACGCAGTATAACCTTTACAGCTCCTTATTATGCTAACAATCATGCTGTGCTCGTCCCTTTCGCCGTAACATTCAGAATAAATTGATATTTCCACAAAGTAAACGCTGTCCTCTCTGACAGCTCGCTAGCTGAGTTAGCTAGCTACGCATGCGCACTGACACAGCTGTGTTTACCTTCTGCAGGTACGCAGCGACCTGTAGCTACAGTAACAGATTACTTTTCATGACAAAGTAAAGAAGGAAGAACTGTGTGCAGATGCCTTGATCCCTTACAGAGCCTTATATTGAGTCGGCCTCTTCTTCAGTCATGTTATTATGTGTCAGCCGGGGGCTGTGATCCAGCTGGTTTAACACAGGACTTTACCTAGACAGAGGTTCAAGTCCCTCAGCACTCTCTAAGTCGACCTCAGATTTTAACCTTAATCTTTCCTAAACCTTCGTGATGATTTAACTAAACTGCCACCATGCCACAACATCTTTACAACCCATGGTGAACTTTGGGAACATTCACAGTTTGGGTTGGATTGAGCCAACAGACGTGTCACCAGGTTAAGGAAATGATTTGGGTGTAAGTAAAACAATTGGCTCAGAGTCCTACATGGAAACTACAGAGGAAGTGCATATATAATAGAGTACTTATTAGGGTCACAATCCTGACCTGACTCTGCAGCTGCTCGTATGCAATGCAGCCTGGGACATGTAGGCACAGCGGCCACTGGCTCCACAAGCAGAAGCCCATTTTCCTGTCAGCATGCGCTTGGAAGGCGCACAGGAGGAACATACTGCTTCATCTGACTACATTTACCTTCAACACTAATTATAAATCCACATAAATGTAGCAAAACGTCCCTTTAAGACAAGTGTGTGTGCATTTGTGTGTGTGTGTGTTTTGGCTGTGTACAGCCAATGAATGGACACGACTCCGCTTGCTCGGACACGGATGTCAGCCTTGTAATCCAATCACAGGGAAGTAAATCAAATTACAGAGAGCAGCTAAGAGATGGGTGTGTCTATACAGCGCTGGGCTCTCTGCCTGGAGACACTGAGACCAAGAGTCGTCCAGCAGCCTCATAAAGGCGGCCATGTTGGTGAGCTGATGAGGAAGATTAACACCGAGAATTAATGCGTGCCGCTTATAAATCTGGTGTCCAGGCGGCTGCAGGAGTTTGCAGTTCTGCTGAAGTAGCTCAAATGTAAGAAATGTAAATGTGAGACATTAAAATGATTGAAGAAAACCGAGAAACAGACGTCAGGTTTACAGGAAGTAGAAGAGGAAGAGACGCTTCATTTGTCAGAAGAAAACAAGAACATCGGGGTGAAAATGTCCTCCAATAAATCAGAGAGAGCCTCCTCGTCTGTTTGCTTTCCTCCGTGTGATTCATTGCCATATGCAGACAAATGCACGGTGTCACATTAAGGTTTTGTGTGGGCTTGTTGTTACTATTTCACAGTCTGTCCTGTAGTGACACTGTACAAATGTCTGCAGAGAGAGAGTGTGTTAGTGTGTGTGTGTGTGTGTGTGTGTGTGTGTGTGGGTGTGTGTGAGTCTTAGGAGAAGGATGGGATGGGGAGTGTGAGAGAGACGGAGAAGAGACGGAGAGGCTGCTTGAGTGAAATTGGAAAAAGTAAATCCTTTTGGTTTGATGCCAAATCATCACAAAAACTCAAACAGCTAAGAGCGGGGAGGAGCAGAGGAGGAGAATGGAGAGATAACGGATATAAGGAGGAAAGCAAAAAGAGGAAAGAGATTAAAAGAGGCTGAAAACTAACATAAGGAAGTAACAACGTGCATGTGGCGCTCCACTATCTCACTACTCTTTCTTTTCTCAACAAACAGGTGCAGACGCAGAATGTCACGGCTCTATCGGAGGCTTTGGAAATGGAAAGCACATCTTACATGCGTGTGTGGTTGAGCTAAAAAGCCTCCTCGCAGCAGAGCTTCATGTCAAAGCCTCAGAGGACAATCAGCGAGCGGCGTCTGCAGAGACGTGTGTTCCTCTCAATGAGGTTAGCGCTGCCCTTGTGTATAAATGGGGTTAGCAATTGCAGCTTGTGCCTGGGTAATCATGACGTTTGTTCTCTGCTGAATGCTAACGTCAATGCTAACCGGTTTCATCAATGCTAACGCTGTCTTCCAAATTGAATTAATTCACCAGAGGATGTTGACAATAAGCAGCGAGCGCGTGTGAGAGGGAACAGCTGAATCCTGAGTGTGGCTGCGTCTGATACAAATGCCGCCTCGCCTCCTGCACGCTGAGTCTATTTAACGTGTCTTTATAATCGTCTCCTTTTTACTGCAAATCAGACACATATTCAGCCGACACGCCGCAAACTGATTTTAAAAGGCAAACAGATGTAAATGTGTGTGTGTGTGTGTTTTAGAAAGTTAAGTTCATGTTATGCATTAGCTAAAAATGTCTTTCCTCATCACAAGAGACTGGTTGTATAATCCAAGCCTGTTTGAAGTATTAATGTGTGTGTGTGTGTGTGTGTGTGTGTGCGCGCGTGTGTGTGTGTGTGTGTGCGTGCTCATGCTTGTGTTCATGCATGTCCGCATGGATTATTTGCTGTGTGCAGGAGATCCAACAGCCTGAGCCGATTCTAATGAACCAATTACAGTAAGTCTCTTCCTGCTCTCCTCTTCATGTGCGAGTGAGACTCAGACTGTGCACTAAGCTGCTCTGCTTTATTGCATCTCATTAACTTGACCCAAACAATGTTTGAAGTCCACTTCAGCTGTTTGAAAAGAACATGAATTCAAACTTAAGCAACAAACTGCAAGCAGAAACTGCATTTTATCTTCTAATGATGTTAATGTGTGAGGGAGAGCGGTCCTGATGGAGCGACGACTCAGCCTTCAGATGAATCAGGAAACCAAACCGTGTTGTGTCTGTGTTCATATCATCACCTGTCCTCTCACACAGCTGGTTAACCTCCCCTCCTCCTCCTGAGCTGTGTCTGATGAACTCTCCTGCTGCTTCCAGCTCCTTGAGGTTGACCAGTGCCCAGTGTGATGAGCTGCTCGGATCAGTACCAGTGAAATCTGGCTAACTGCAGCAATATAACCTGGAAATAAAGACATTTAGCTGTAATTTGCTTGCAATAAAAAGGGTGCTGGAATAACTACATCATATGGATTTCTAAGAGTCCAAATTGATGCTTTGTCAGGTCTGTCTGCAGGACGTCACTTCTTTGATGCTTGTCTTTAGAATGGAGTTCTGATCTACCTTTTCTGATGCAATCAGGAGGATCTTAACGCAGCGTCTTGCGATCGAGCCGTGCAGACCCTGGGCTCTGTCAGCTGTGGATGTTTGCACAGAGAACAACATGTTGTCTGTTCTCTCTGTGATGATGTTAGGCAGAGTGCAGCAGAGGTCCTTGGCTGCACTTGAACTTGTTACATTAATTAAAGCCCCTTTCACACATGCTCTGCACCCCTGAAGAGTTCCCGACATTGTTCTGGTGGGCTGCATGTGTCAATGCAAACAGCCACTTTTTTCACCCCAAATTTGCAAGAAGGTCAGGTGAGCCGATGAGTGAATGTGAACACAGCAGATAATACTCGAGCGAGTGGGCGGGGTGATGATGTTTATATCATGTGACCGGTGTGAAACCAGAAGAGCGACACATAACAGGATGATTAAAAACATCCGAGGGTGAAGAAGAAGGATCGTTACGAAACGACAGCAAAGACGTCTGCAGAGAGAGGAAGAGAGTCAGGAGCTTCTGGCTGTGAGGGTGGACGACCAAACAGCTGCAGGGACATGTGTGAAAGGGCAACTCTATACACTTTCAGGGCCAGGCTGTCTTGGAAGTTTCTAGAAATTGTCAGAAGTGCATGTGTGAAAAGGGCCTCAGTCTGCATGTTAGACTGCTGTGGGTTTTGCACCTCTGACTGTGAGGCCACAGGGATCCAACAAAGTGCTCTCTGTCCTCTAAACAAGTGTCCTTGTATCTCTCCTTGTTCCTTTGGAGATGCTAAGTGCACACAGCGTGCAGCCCAACAGCACCAAGGAGTCCGAGCTGAGCTTTAATCACCGCATGTGTCTGCTTTCCTCTTTATTCATGTTTACACATAAACTTGTCTTCGCTCTGTGAAAGCCTTTTTGTGTTTCCTGTTCGATGGCCTGGACTCTGTGTTGCCATAGAAACAAAAGGTCAACAGATTGTGTTGTGAGTGGGTCTGTGAAGGATCTGCGTGGGAGACAAATTTACCTGTCTGAGCATCAGAGAGAGAGAAGGAGGCTGTTTCTGTTTCTTACTCTCTACTTCTCCCCTCTCCTCCCCCCTCATCTCCTCTCCTACATCCTTCTCCCCTTTCCTCCGCCCTCATCTCCTCTCCTTTTCTACTTCTCCTCTCTCCTCCCCCCTCATCTCCTCTCCTTTTCTACTTCTCCCCTCTCCTCCCCCCTCATCTCCTCTCCTACATCCTTCTCCCCTCTCCTCCCCCCTCATCTCCTCTCCTCCATCCTTTTCTTCTCTCCTCCCCCCTCATCTCCTCTCCTTTTCTACTTCTCCCCCCTCATCTCCTCTACTACATCCTTCTCCCCTCTCCTCCCCTCCATCTTCTCTACTACATCCTTCTCCCCTCTCCTCCCCCCTCATCTCCTCTCCTCCATCCTTTTCTTCTCTCCTCCCCCTCATCTCCTCTCCTTTTCTACTTCTCCCCTCTCCTCCCCCCTTATCTCCTCTCCTCCATCCTTTTCTTCTCTCCTCCCCCTCATCTCCTCTCCTTTTCTACTTCTCCCCTCTCCTCCCCCCTCATCTCCTCTACTACATCCTTCTTCCCTCTCCTCCCCCCATCTCCTCTCCTCCATCCTTTTCATCTCTCCTCCCCCCTCATCTCCTCTCCTACATCCTTCTCCCATCTCCTTCCCCCTCGTCTCCTGTCCTCCATCCTTCTCCCATCTCCTTCCCCCTCGTCTCCTGTCCTCCATCCTTCTCCCCTCTCCTCCCCCCTCGTCTCCTGTCCTCCATCCTTCTCCCCTCTCCTCCCCCCTCATCTCCTCTCCTCCACCCTTTTCTTCTCTCCTCCCCCCTCATCTCCTCTCCTTTTCTACTTCTCCCCTCTCCTCCCCCCTCATCTCCTCTCCTCCATCCTTTTCATCTCTCCTCCCCTCCATCTTCTCTACTACATCCTTCTCCCCTCTCCTCCCCCCTCATCTCCTCTCCTACATCCTTCTCCCCTCTCCTCCCCCCTCATCTCCTCTCCTTTTCTACTTCTCCCCTCTCCTCCCCCCTTATCTCCTCTCCTCCATCCTTTTCTTCTCTCCTTCCCCTCATCTCCTCTCCTTTTCTACTTCTCCCCTCTCCTCCCCCCTCATCTCCTCTACTACATCCTTCTTCCCTCTCCTCCCCCCATCTCCTCTCCTCCATCCTTTTCACCTCTCCTCCCCCCTCATCTCCTCTCCTACATCCTTCTCCCCTCTCCTTCCCCCTCGTCTCCTGTCCTCCATCCTTCTCCCCTCTCCTCCCCCCTCGTCTCCTGTCCTCCATCCTTCTCCCCTCTCCTCCCCCCTCATCTCCTCTCCTCCACCCTTTTCTTCTCTCCTCCCCCCTCATCTCCTCTCCTTTTCTACTTCTCCCCTCTCCTCCCCCCTCATCTCCTCTCCTCCATCCTTTTCATCTCTCCTCCCCCCTCATCTCCTCTCCTACATCCTTCTCCCCTCTCCTCCCCCTCGTCTCCTCTCCTACATCCTTCTCCCCTCTCCTCCCCCTCGTCTCCTCTCCTACATCCTTCTCCCCTCTCCTCCCCCCTCGTCTCCTGTCCTCCATCCTTCTCCCCTCTCCTCCCCCTCGTCTCCTGTCCTCCATCCTTCTCCCCTCTCCTCCCCCCTCGTCTCCTCTCCTCCCTCCTTCTCCCCTCTCCTCACTGGTTTACAGGCAGATCCCATCTCCTCTCTTGCAGCACACATTGTACCTCTAGAAAGACTCTCATCAGCACTGACAGCAGTCTAATTGCCCCCACAGCCTTATGAGTAACCCCTCACCCCCGCCCCACAAAGCTATTACCCGGCCTGCTTCTTTTATAGTGTGTCTGTCACTGTGTAAAAGCTGCAGCCAGTTGTGTCTCATCAACTCACAGCTCAATAGTAGAGTGAGAAACAGAGGATTTCTGTCAATGATGGGAGGCAAGAAGGAGGCGAGGAGGAGGAGAAGGAGGAGGGGGGAGTAAAGCATGCAGGGGGAGGAGTCAGAGAGCCACCTGTCCTCTACACGTTGATGTCAGATGTGTGTCAGTGTGCTGGCGTGTCACACACACAGAGTGTGTTATGACTGCTCTGATGCACAGATGGGCTTCACAAACAGCAGTGTGATAAAATTTTGTTGCTTTGGTTTATTTATTTCTACACGCACTGACACACACACACACACGCACACACACACGCACACACACGCACACACACACACACACACACACACGCACACGCACACGCACACACACACACACACACAGTTTCAGAGAACACCTATCTCGTTAAAGTTTGAAAAGAGTTTATGTGATTTGTGTTGGTCAGACATTTTAATAAGCACTGATATAACAAACAACAATCACGCACACTAACGTGCACACTCTCATGCACACACAATCACACACACACACACACACACACACACTAACGTGCACACTCTCATGCACACACAATAACACACACACACACGCACGCACACAGGGTGTGATGAGACAGATGGTAAACGGCTGGTGCATGAACCAAACTGTCCGTGTTATCTTGAGGTGTAATGGTGCGGTTAATGATTCTGCCGTGCTTCAGCGCTATAGAATATTACATAAATTACAATGTATGCATTATCAGTTAGTGTGAGAGGCAGACGGATTTATCTTAGTTTGAGGAGCTGTTCATTAGCGTCTCTCTCGCAGGCGGCGGGCGACACGACACAGCATCAAAGTTGTGCCCTGAAACTCGGTCTGTTTTTAGCCGGACCCGATCGGATTAGCTGCTGATTAGCATGCAGCGCGCAGCTTCAAGGCTACAGCCTGTTTTATAACATCCAAACCTCATAGTGGGTGGATTCAGCTTCATGTCCTTGGAGAGACACAGGCAGACAGGGTGTGTGTGTGTGTGTGTGTGTGTGTGTGTGTGTGTGTGTGTGTGTTTGTGTGTTGTGTTTAGTGTGTTTGTGGAGGATCAGACGGACAAACCTCCTCTGAGTTTATTGATTCTGTATGATCCTGTCCTCCTCCAGGGACAACAACACACTGCCTCTCTACCTGATACACTCCTGTGTGTGTGCGTGTATGTGCTTCAGCAGGTGTGTCTGTGTGGTGTGTGTGTGTGTGTGTGTGTGTGTGTAATAACCCCACATGAGCACTATCAGAGCTGTGTTATGTTGTTTGTTGCTGCCTCTGTGTGATTCCCCCAAGAGTACATGAGGCAGTGGGATTATCCCGGCCGGTCTCAGATCACCTGAACCAACTCATCACTCACTTCTGTGTGTGTGTGAGTGTGTGTGTGTGTGTGTGTGTGTGTGAATGCAGGAGGACAAGAAGAGAGGACATGTGAACATATGAGAACAATGCAGGTATATGTATGTATGTGTTATGTGTCTGTTGTGTCTGCTCCTGTGGGAATACACCTGAGCCGAGATGTTCATGTGCAGTACAGTAAGCTGTGTTACGCTGCACACACCAGGTGTTTCAGGAAGATGCAGGACTGATCATTTCAGAGAGATGATTCCGGGGACGTCTTAGGATCTCACAGAATGATCTTACCTGACTTGTAAAAAGGAAACCTGGATGAAGGCTGATTTCCTTCGCTAGTTGCTCTTGTGGTCGTGCCATCCCAGCTAGCAGGGAACGTTCCCATAACACCGTCTAACATTAGCTACAAGTTCTGATTACGTTTGACAGAAAACGTTTTAATCTCATATACAAAGAACGTTAAGGAAGTTTATCATTCCAAATAAAGTTCTTGTAACGTTCAAACTTAAACTCAGACAAAACGTTTTGACGTCAACACTCTGAGGATGTGTTCAGGATGTTTCTGAGGCCGGGGACGTCAGAACGCCTTTTATAAAACATCCGCTCAATGTGACATAAACACATGCTGACTGCAGCTCTCTGACATCTGTTCAGGATGTTAGTTCGGCCTGAACTATCAGAACGTGATTTATAAAACATTCCTGAAATGCGATTTGAACATTCTCACTTTCTGAGGATGTTTTCAGAGAACGTTCTCCTGCCGTTAAAGGAACATTACCAGAACATCTCACGTAACATTCTCAGGACGCTCTCAGAACAAAACATTTCCAGCCTTTCATGTCTTCCACAGCAAATCAGAATAAGAACCTGTGGGTTAGAACCAGCATGTTTTAGACCTCTGCGGCGGCTGGGGCTCTGAGTCGGAAGGTCGGCGGTTTGATCCCCGGCTGTCTTCCTAAATTGCTCCACAGCCATCTGTGTGTAAAAGGTTACCTGGATACCTGGACTGGAGATTGGCACTTTGCTTAGCAGCCTCTGCCATCAGTGTGTGAATGTGAGTGAAAGGGTGATGTGGCATGTAGTGTAAGAGCGCCCTGAGTGGTCTGAAGACCAGAAAAATAAAAGTGCAGTCCGTTTGTATTTTGCTGCACGAGCTGGAGGAGAGTTGGAAATAAGTTTGCAGCATCCTTTGTGAATGCTTCCCCTTCAGCTCGCTCTCTGTAGCTGCAGGTTTCTGCTCAGCGCTCCTGTAACAACACAAGATTTCACAGTGTTACACTTTCATGTAGGCAACACACAGGGTGGCAAGAAGCATCATCATCAACAACGTCATTATGATCATCATCAATATAATCAATAACTTCAGTATAATGGAGTGCGGAGGTGTTCATAAAGAGCTGGGTCTGTAGCTTCTTCTTAAAGGTCAAAGGGACTCTGCGGACCGAGTGGAGTTTGGTAGCTCGTTCCACCAGCGGGGGGCGACTGAGGAGAAGAGTCTAGTTAGAGACTGAGGGCCCTGTTGTGATGGGAGCACCAGGCGCCTTTCACTGGCAGAGCGGAGTGGATGGGACGGAGTGTACACCTGGATGAGGGCGTTCAGGTAGGCAGCGTGCTTTGTGTCTGTAGTCGTCTTTTAAAGAAACTGTTGTCCATCAAAGGAAAACATTTTACTGCAAACATGGAAACATCCTGATTCAGTCTCTAGTACAGGTGTGAAGTTCAGGTGTGGTGTGGTTGTGAGAGAGCATGAGCATGCACTCTACCTTTAGTCTGCTGCGTTCTTCTGAAGGAAGGGTCTGCATTACAAAGCCAATCAGATCCAGGCTCAAAGGGCAGGGGTCAGAGGTCAGGCACTGCAGTGACAGAAGACCAGGTCTCATCTAAAGCTGCTCTGGGGTCAGATCTGTGATTGTTGCAGTGTGCTGAGGGTTACTCGCTGGATGGAGAGCTGATTTGTGGTCAGACGGAGCAGTGATTTATCGAGGGTGGCTGCGGGGGCACGAGGTGAGGTAATTGGTTGTAAGCTGGAGATCTGAGGGTAGAAGAACGATGAATTGTGGTATCAACTGCGTCCCGCAGGTTTCACATAATGTCGCCTTGATGCAGCTCAGCAGCTCAGCAGCACAGCTCTGAAGTGTTTCCACCTTTTATAACAGACAAATGATTATAGTAAAGGACACTCCAACCTCCCCACATTGGCAGGGACTATTTTTTAATACGCCTGCTTACTAACAGCCTTAATAAATAAATGAGGATGGAGCCTCTCAGTTTTGGTGCCAAGTCCAATTTGTTTTGAAGCGAAGCACTAAATTGAGGGGATTGAAATAGAAGTCGCAGCCTCGGAAAATTCGTTACAGACTTTGGATCACTGCTTCATTATATATCTCATTTTGCTCCTCTAATATTGGGCTGCATGTAATTTCCCTGCAAATGGCCCAAAAGGATATATTAGTGCTATCAGGCTTTGGGCTGTGATCTGCTCGGATACATCTGAAGGTCAGACCTCATACAGGAAATGGAAATAAAGAGAATAATTTAATCTCAAGTGCATTGTAATAAAAGCAGACACACAAGACGAGCAGCGGCGACCACGTGCAGGTCGGTTCTTTTAAAAGCTGATGGATGACTTGTGTTGCAGCGAGGAGCACTTTGGAAGCAGCGAACACTTCCAGGGACACAGCTGAGACACAAAGTGGAGAGACGGAGGAAGTGAGAGTGCTGGGGGGTGCTGCTGTGTCTCCCACGCTCTCATGACATTTATTCACTTGTGTGGCAACACGTTCGCTCTCCCACCTTCTCAAACACAGCAGCTTTGTCAGCAGCCTTATGCTTCACAATAATACAGTGTATGTACACCTCTAATGTCCACTAACAAAGCAGCTACGTCCAGTTAGACTTTCAAAATAAGACTGCTGAGAAACATTCAGCATTTTGAGTTGTGGACGTGCAGCCATGATGAACGATGTGAATCTGTTTGTCATGTTTGAACATCAAAGCGACTTGTTTATGTTGCCCTGGTTCGTGTTTTAATCATCATCTGTTTCATACTCTCCTGCCTGCTGTTACATATGCTCTTTTATTTGTGTTGCATAAATGTCCATACATTCATTTTTACTGATTGGTCATCCTTCTCCTCCCGCACGCTCTCCCGAGGCAGCGACCCTCACATGGACCAACCAGAGAACTTCCTGTCGTTGATAACACGTCTCGTGTTGTGTGCTGCTTGTGCAAAAAGGCAAGTCCTGGCTTCACTGTTTAAAGAGCACAGCCAATGAGAGAGTGCCTAAAGCCTTCTTATGTCCAGCAGGAGTCTGAAGTCTATGAGAACATGCTCCTCCTCCTCTCCTGATGTATTCCCTCAGTAAACATGTTCCTAATGAGTTCATGGTCTCAGTCTCTAGTTTCAAGTCTTCTTCAACACAGCATGATGTTCATGTAGTCACTGATGCTCCCGTTTAGAGTCACACAGACCAGGAAGAGGGGGAGGAGTTAGGGCGGGGCTACCTGTGATTGACAAGTCGCTATCACTGTGAGCTGTCCACCAGAACAGAGCATTAGAAATGTGTATCCAACCGGTCCTAAGACCGAACCACCACCTGAGACTGATTAACACTGGGTCATACTGTGTCACCTGACTTGAACAGCAGCATCGTATTGTGACGCCTCTGATGCTGAACCAAGACACACGAGAACAGGCTGTGTGTGGATCCGTGTTTGTGTTTGTGAGTAGGCCTTAGAGGAGCGTCTCAGACTGCCTGCGTGTGTCGTCTCCCACTCAGGCTAATCATTGCTAATGTGTTAGCTGTTTTCACAGACAGTGCCAGACTTTGAGAGGGAAAGAAACCACTTCAATTTGCACCTTGTCTTGAGGAACTTGTGAATAACAGAGCGGGAGAGCGTATGTGTCACAGAGTGTTAACCAAAGCCTCGGGGACTGCTCTTTAAAAAACGGCTTGTGTGATTCTTGTTTAGAAAAACAAGTGTGAGAAAGAAGGAGGGGCTGAGGGCATCTTTAAAGACAACATGGCGCAGTCTCACTTCCAGTCTTTTCACCCTGAAGATGCAGCGCAGATTAAAAATGACAGAGATGCATCGGAGGTTGAGCTGCAGATATAGATATGTGAAACAAATCGCCGGCAATAAGAAAGACAATTTAGTTCCTAATGTGGGGGATCGGGCCGCTGTGACAGTGTCTATAAAGAGACTTAACGTCCCCCTCAGCGGGTCCCCTGTCCCCTCACTGCCTCCTCTTCATACATATACATGGCTGCTAAAGCGACGCTTCATGAATACCATCAGAGGCCTGCGCTCTGATAGGATTGTGTGTGTGTCTACGTGATTGTGTTTGAGAGTATGTGGTGGCGTCTCATCATAAATGTTATTACTGGCTGTGTGTGTTCAGCTGGTTTGCATGATCATCTCCGCTCAGCGTGTCAGCCGTGCAGCAGACGACGACACCGGAGAGGCTTTGTTTTTATCCACCTGAGCAGGTTTGTGTTTCTCCAACCATCACTGCCTGCACAGGTGCCAGAGTTTTATTTTATTTGACATATTTTGGGCTCCAAATGAGTCACAGGTACAAACAGTTTGGGATGTCACCAGTAGATTGCTTCAGCTGGCAGCAGTGAAACAGGCTGCAGTGACTGCAGTATAATCCTTCAGAGTAACGACACTCGATGAAACTGTGTCCGCAAAAGGTTTGTGTTTTTTCCGCTGAGAGGCTCAGATTGTTATTCTGAGTGTGTGCGTGTGTGTGTGTGTGTGTGTGTGTGTGTGTGTGTGTGTGTGTGACACTCTGCAGGTATCCTTTCTGTAATGCTGTCAAAGAGGAGGATGATTTCGTTCACCAGAAACAGACGTTACGTCGCTCTCTTCAAACCGTCACCAGACTTCATTGACAGTGACTTCAGCAGGCCGAGCGTGGTCGCTGCTGGTGTTTTTGTGTTCAAGTGTCGGGTTTGATCACAGCTTACAGTTTAACTCCAAAGTCACGCATGAAAAGAATAAAACTAAACGACCACGGCGTTTAGACTAAAATGAGTTTGGCGGCTAAAGTTCAAAATAGGGTCCACGTTTAGACATAATGCTATTGTCCTCTAACAAGTGCTGGTAATCGTTTCCTCTTAAGGAATGTGTGCTTACGAAACGGCTACACCCTCAGTGGTGTGTGTGTGTGTGTGTGTGTGTGTGTGTGTGTGTGTGTGTGTGCGCCCGTGTGTGTGCACGTGTTTCTTTGTGTGTGTAGGTGTGTCCAAGTGGAGGAAATATTTTAATGCATGTGTTTACCAGAGGAAAAGCCTGAGGGCAGAATCTCTCTCTCTCTCTCTCTCACACACACACACACACACACACACACACACACACACACACACACACACACACACACACATACACACGCAGCTGCCCTTTAATGAAGCGTTGCTGCTGTAGAGTTTAACAGTAACCTGTCTGTGTTGGGGCTGTGAGTCTTTATCGGTAGTGACTCAGGATCGTGTGACTTCAGGAGGAGTTAGCTGTTACACTGCAGCCGTCTCTTTATTACACTGAGCGGGAGAACTAGTCCCACACCTTTTGTGAGTGTGTGTGCGTACCTGTGCGTACCTGTAGCAGCTGTCACGAGCATGCTGTCTAATCATCCAATGTGTCAGTCCTCACAGTGGAACAGATCCCACACTGCGGTCGCTGTCGCTCTGACAGGGAGCATCACACCTCTCTGTTCACTGTCTTAATTACAGCAGCTGGAGGAGTGTGCACGAGTTATACTTTCATATTTAAATACACCGTCTCATTCAGCAGGCTGTACGTCATACTGAGACACACATGAAGCAGCACATGAACACATCTTTGACACAAAGGACACATCAGGACAAACTGTGGGTCAAATGAAACCCTGTTTGCACCTCGATGCCTCAGGTGGGTCGTTGGTCCCTCTTACAGCCGACTGGCCTGACATCACTGCACCGACTCACACGTGCAAATAAATCCAAAACTTCTCTGTTCATTTTCTGTTTCCAAGTACGTCATCGCTCGCAGGGGACAACCGGACATGTGATGTTGCTCTGATTGGCTGAGCTGCAGGCTGCTCAGGTAGAAACATCCAGTTCTTTGTTTGACATAATACTCAGACGTTTGGCATGAGATCAGTTCGTATCCATCACTGACCGTTTGGACCCAACATGAACCCCAGCTCTTTAGGACTGAGCGTGCACATGATGTTTTTGGTGCCCATGGGGTCCTGTATGATCCTGCCTGACTGTGATTGGTAGATACATGCAGCCTCAAAATTTGGCTTCAAGGCTTTCTAACCAGAAGCTGATGTACCCAGGAGACTCGTGTTTGTGTCCTGGTGAAAAGTTTATGTTTACTTGTTTAAACCCAAAACACGATCATGTCCTGAACCGAACCGAAACGTTTTGGTGACTAAATAAAACCAAAATGTTACAAATACTTGGTCAAAGATTATCGGTCACAGATTATCCATCCATCCATTTTCTATACCGCTTGTCCTGGAGCTGATCCCAGCTGTCATTGGGTGAGAGGCGGGGTTACACCTGGACAGGTCACCTGTCAATCACAGCAGGGGCAGATCCAGTGGGGTGGTCAGGGGTGGCCATGAAATTTGATTGGCTACCCCAGGTGCCACCCTTGAATCCTAAACTATGATTGGCTATTTGCCTTGTCAGAGGCGGGACTAAAATCAACAGTTTGGGCTGTGTTCCAACAGGCTGCTAACGGGAGGGATCCCACGCATGCACAGAGAGAACATGCACACAGAAAGGCCCACTACGTCTGAACCGGGACTCGAACCAGGAACTTTCTAGTTGTGAGGCTGCCGTGCTAAGCAGTGCTAACCACTGCACCACTGTGCCACTGTGACATTTGGTCTCACATGGTACATGAAAGTTTGTCTCTCTTGGCCAGTAACAGCTCCGTGTGGCTTAATTTGGCGGTACTCTCTCAAGTAAAGAAGGCATAGCGGATTCTTAACGTTCCATCAGTGGCAGCCATCTTTGTTGTTTACATGACAGCGCCTTCATCTGTTCAATTTTAGAAAAACAGCTCTGATTGGCCCGTCCTGATTCAGGTCACACAGGATCTGAAACGTGCGCTCACAGGTTCCTCAGGTGCGTCTGATACAGCAGCTTCTCCTCTCGAGTCCTTCTCACAGAGCGCCAAACAAAGCACGCAGCCACACAGCCTTTTCCTCTGTGACTGTAAGCGTGTCATACATCTCAGCATTTACGTGGTGCTTCCCATGATTCCTACTTTCTTTACTCATCCTGACATTAGTCAGAGTGTTTTGTTGGAGTGGAAGTTGTTTGTGAGATTAACATTACCGATAGCAAGTGAATGCTTTGACACGGCTGCACAGCGGCTCATCCTTTGGATCCTCTGAATGTGAAACACCTCGAGTGAGAATGAAATCACGCTGCCATCCAGCAGCACAGGCTGCTCAGAGTTCAGACAGAGCTGTGACGTAATGTAGTCACATCACAATGTCTATGACAGGACCCTCACTGGTTACAGACTGGGTTCTGACTGGTTTGTCACTGGGCAGCAGTGGGACTGCAGCAGAGAGGAGGTTGTCAGTGTGTGAGCAGAGAGGCCGTGCTCTCTGACAGACCTTCGTCTCTCGCTGTCTGATATGACCGCAGGTGATGCTCGGCGCTAATTAAAATAGATTAAAGAGCCCTGCTGTTCATGCCCTTCAGTAACAGGTCCCCTCTCTGTGCGCTCTGTCATTCTCTCCATCTGAACAGCTTCCTGTCTGTTCGCTCTGCTCTTTCATTCCTGGTTTCTCCCTCCCTCAGTGACAAACCAGTTGTTGATGCATCTGATAACGATTGTAAGAAAATTGTCTCTTATTACCGTAATGCAGACACACACAGGCAGAGGGATCTCTCAGCATGACCTTATTAAAAGAAGTCATCATCATTGGAGGAGAGAGCGGAGTACTTGTGGAGAAAATGACACCGCTGCTAATGAGGACATCGCAATGACTTCCTCAATGAGCATTAGAGACAAACGCGGGGAAGAGGAGGAAGAGGCTAAAAGGTGCGGTGGCTGAAGAGTGAGACCTCTGCAAGGCATGAAAGATTTTCATTAGGAGAAAACGGCTGCAAATTCAGAAACCAGATCAATCCCAAAACACATGGAGCAACAGAAAAGTGCCGCAGGAAGCCGAGACAAATGCAGTAACAGCAAATACGATGCAAATAGATAAATGATGCAACGTCAACGACACACAAACCCAGAAAACACAAAAACGCTGCTCGTCCAGTAATCACAACAGAGGAGCTCCAGGTCCGTAGGCACTACAGTGTAGGCACTACTCAGTGCCAGGTACAGCTTTGTTTGTCACAGTAGAGAGACACAAGCACTACATATAAAGAATTTACTGATTATTAGACCACAAAATGACGCAGCCGCAGCGGAGCCTGAAAACCTGCACGCTCTGCAGAAAACTCTATAAATTGCTTCCTGTGTAAAATATTTTTTTTTACTGCATTTGTTTTCTGGGTTTGTGTGTTTGAGACTCTGCATCATGAATGTATTTGCAGTGTGTTTTCCTGTTGTTTATAATGTTCTGTTTTTAATCTGGCCAGATTCTCCTAATGTCAAACATGTGGGCCGTTGCAGCACATGTCCTTCTCAGCCACCGTAAAAAGGACAGAAATAAAAGCAGTGATGGGAGAAGTGGTGGGTCGGATCAGATGAGATGTGTGGTGCAGTGAAAGGTCTGCAGGCTGAAGCGTGAGGTGAATCCTGGCAGTGAGAAAGAGACCACAGACGTCTATACATCAGCTCCTCGTTCTCCTTGACCACCTGTATCTCTGAGCCTTTCTGTCGACGTCTCGGCCAATAGATGGATGCTGCAAACATTTCCCCCCCGAGCCTGCAGTCATCGCTTTATTTCTCACTGTCTCAGTCTGTCTTCCTGTGGTTCACATTCTCTCATCGCTCTGCAGGATCACAGCGTCCACACAGAGTCCACAGCTCTCTGCACAGGTTTCTATTTGTGTTTGTGTGTGTGTGTGTGTGTGTGTGTGTGTGTGTATAACAGCAGCTGATAGTGTGTGTTTATTTACGTGTGAGCTATGTGCATATGTGTGTGTGTGTGTGTGTGTGTGTTGCTCTACCTGCCCAGGCTTGGGATTAAATGTCAGTCTGCTAGATTGATGTTCTCTCTGATAGAGCGCCGCAGCACGAGTGAATCTATCGCGGCTTACAGATGGGAATAAAAAAGACACACTTGAAAGCAACATATCGGGTTCAGAGCGACGCACACAGACACACTCTGTGCTGTGTAGCCTGGTGGTGGTCCATATTCTACATAGGATGAGAATCTATGAGCAGAAAGGGCAGCAGGTTAAATGCTTCCTCTTCCAGCACATGCAGGGTCACACAGTGGTAATGTGCTGCGAGTGGCTGGCAGGACGCCATGCAGAAAGGGCAACCTGCTGCAGATTCATCCATGTGGAAGAGGGCGATGGGGCTGTGTGCATGGGATGAACATATATGAGTGTGTGTGAAAGAGTGTGTATAAAGAGTGATTCATAGCGAGGTCGGGGGATGATGTAGCTCTGCTGCAGTTCTGGCATTCATCCACATTTTGAGAACACTTTTATCACGCTCTTCTCTGTGGGTGACCTCACTGTCTGTGTGTGTGCGTGTGTGCGTGTGTGTGTGTGTGTGTGGTGGGGTGGGGGTGGATGACACAGGTACTGAAAGAGTTTGACGTGTGATCAAGCCGTCAATTCACAGAAACTTTCATTATGCAAGAACGGTTACTTTGGCATCCTCACAACACTTCTCTACCTCTGTCCGTCCTCTTGCTCTGTCACTCTCTCTTTTATCATCTTTGTCGACATCCTTCTCCGTCTCTTCTCCTGTTTGCCTGCAGGGCTGTCTCTCAGGAGATCGTGTTTGCTTAACCCAAGTCACACATTAAGAGCCTGTGTCCACTAAGAGGGTTTTGCGCTGGCAGAACTTATTTTCAGATGCAGTTCAGTGTTTTCAGTGCAAACACTCCCCCGGCGCGCTCACAGCTCACAGCGCTGTCAGCTGAAACTCCACTGGACACGACTCCTTTCATTGTTTTTATGTTTTCTCTGTAAAATTCCTTCAATAACGGTCACTAACAAAGGAAGTGCCAGCAAACAACTTTCGTAACCTAGCAACAGTAAGTGCCGGTGAGAAGCGATCTGAAACTGAGGTCGTGGCCGCTGCCGGTGCCAAAAAACACCGTCAGTGGACACAGGCCCTTATAGACGTTCAGGGACTGGAATGTGTCGCCCATCTCTGTTACAAGTTAGTGTACCACCACAAGGATTTTAAGCTGTTATCTTTAAGAAGAACAGTAGCATAAATGTTCTTCTGAATTCTTATCAAGCTAAATTTCTTTCTCTGCTTAAACCTTCTAAAGTGGAATGTGCTGCTTTTTATACACAAGCAAAAACACAGATCCTGTCAGCGTATCACCGACGCTGTGCCGGGTTCACTTTAGCCACAGTGATTTCTCCCAGTGTTATTTTCACGTTACTGTTGAGCTGGATCAAACAAGCCCTCTGATTGATGGTATTTTACCTACAGGTACTGGCCAATATAAATAGCAGCTATGTTTACATGGAACCTTATGTTCCTATTATACAATTACAACTCTCCATAACAACACCTCATTAAGGATAAACACTGTAATACTTCCTGTCTGCGTGCTCTCCATGCGCCCTCCATCCTGGATCTATCTTGTAGTTAATAAAAGGTGGTATTCTGATAAAGATGTTGGGGCTTTGGATCGTGTCAGGAGCACAGCTAATAGTCCAAATAACTAATGAACAGGATGATTGACGATGACAGATTTAACATCCACAGTTAAACACGTGTTTGAAGCTTTAATGTGAACGTCTCTTCTTCTCTCTCCCCTCTGCCTCCCCCCTGGAGCAGCTGTAAGAGGTGAGTACCTTCTTATCTGTGTGTCTATCACCTCTCTGCTCGTTGTGACTGCTGTGAACAAGCTCTGTTTATGTGGCAGTATAGGTGAATAACGCTCACAGAGCCTGGAGAGCTGTTCTAAAGCGTCCTTTTACTCCTTTTCTCCATAAATTATGGTTTAAGATGCTGAATGGCTCTCAGTCCTCTGTGTGGGATTTTATGGTGTCAGACAACAGTAACAGTGTGTTCTCTGTGCACGCTCCAGAGTCCCACAGTAACACCAGCTTTCTCGTTCCTGGCCTGAAAAAGAGCTGCATGCTACATTTACAGGCATTAAGTCTGAAGTAGTCATGCTGGAAAATGTAATTCATTTCACAAAGTCCCACATTGTCCGGACTCTGCAGTTTGTACATGAGCCTATCTGGCCTCAGTAAATCCTCAGGAAGTGGAAATGTTCTTAGCGAGCAGCCGCGGAGGAGCTGTCCTTGGTGCTGAACTCACAGGAGATTTACTGTCTCTGCTTGCCGTTTCTGCTGCAACACGCCGTAATAAATGTGCTGTTTGGGACACATGATTGTATCTAAGACATTATGAGAAGCAGCGCTGCTTTTATGTCGAGTAGACAGTTTGTGGCAGAACTCAGGAGAGGAAATGTGTTGTTTTTTTGTGCTGTTTGTTTTAGTCTTATTTTCCTCCTCGCTCTAAACTCTCTCACAGTTTCTCTCTCCCTCTTTCTGTCCGTTTACATTTTTGCCAAATGCAAAAAGAACAATCACTCACAGTCCAACGTGATTTCACTGTTTGATGATTGCGTTCTTCTCTGACGCTTGGGAAATGTCTGTCAAACCCACAGATGGCATGAAATAAATATTAGTTTGGTCTTCTGCCTTTATGAATTCTTTAAGGCGGAGCTGCTGTGATCTGCGCCTCCGTCTGCAGGACGGCAGTGAATGCAGCAGCAATGCATCATGGTACTGCTGTCAGACACAAACCTCATACCTCCAGTGTTGACGTTTTATTGTTGCAGACTGGAATTGAATTGTGTTTTTTTGAGCGCTGTTGTTTTCCTGACTGAAGGGCCCACAGGGAGCCATTACAAACCCGTTGTGTAGTTTCAAAATGCCCCGGCATCAATTGGAATATCTGACTGGATGTTACGCGGCTCCTCATGAAAACACACATTTCAGCAGCAGCAGTGTGGAGTCTGACAGCAGCAGTAGTGTGTGTGTTTCTGTGTGTGTGCGTGTGTGTGTGTGTGTGTGTGTAAACAGACAGAGGAGAGCAGAGACGGCAGCAGCCTCAGAACTGTCTTCACTTCCTGCTCGTCTCTCTCTGTGTTAGTGAACGTTAGCTCACAGCACAGTGAGCGACGCCTGCAGCAGCATCTTCCTGCTACTCGTACACACACACACACACACACACACACACACTCCCCCTGCATATACGCACACACTCTCCTCTCTAAAGAAAGGAGATGCCAGATGTGTGCGTGTCTACATGCTGTTGTCCATCTGCATTTTTTCTTGGTTAAATTTGTGTGTGAATGCAAATGTGCACGTGTTTCTCTGCTGTAAAACACACACACACACACACACACACACACACACATTGAAGCAGAGTAATTAACAGGCTCGTTAAGACTCAAGCAGCTCTCCTGCTGGGGCTGAGGATCTCACACACACTGCTACACTCGTCAACATATGCAAATACATAAGGAAACGCTTTGAATGCACAAAAACACAACATGCATCAAAGGTGGAAACTCTGAGGATGGGAGCTGCCAGGTTAGCAGCAGTGCTTAAAGCTTAGTGGGGATTCGATCAGTTCAAGGCCCATGGACAAAATCCGAACTTGGTGCATTTCACTGTCTCCTGATTGTTTCCTCTCCTTAGTGAGCACTGGGCTCGACTAAAGACAAAAAGACGGGGGTGAGTGGAAGCGAGCGGTGTCTCAGATCCCTGCTCTTTAAGGACCGTCACCTGGCTTGGCTTTCTCGAGCGCTATCTACGCTTGCCTACGAAGGCTAAGCTAATGTTTCTGACTCATTAGAGCCAAGAATCTCAGCTGTCTCCTCCTTACTGCCATTACCTCCAATATCTGGCCGTCCAAGTCAATAAACAGGCGAAGGTTTATCAGCTTTTACTTTTCATTCTTGACATTATCCCTAAAGTGTTGGTGTAACTGACTGTATAGCTAGCCAGCTAATATTGCTAGGTAACATTAGCTTATGGTACGTGAAAGCTTGAAGTGTTGAACCTATCTCCAGGTGCAATGAGAGTAAAGAACACTGATCTCAGACCTGCTCTGTTCCTGCAGTGCAGTTCAGATGGTCCTGATGAGCTGTGTTTAATCTCACCTGCTCACTGTAACTGTAGTTTAGAAACACAACAAATAAAGATAAGAATAATCTGTGATACTCACCTGGCCTTTTCTTAGGGTTGCTGTACGCGTGCAGAACCCCTGAGTCTGCACAGCTGCTGCACAGGCTGAAACACACATGAAATGTCCTGCTGCACACAAGCTTTAACAATAACCCACCGTCATGAGAAAGCTGCACGTTGTGCTGTTGAGCATCAGCATGGATGAAGGTCATTCTCTGTGGCATCAAACTGTGACGCTGTGACGGGACTCAGCTGTGACGTCTGTCCGTCCGGCTCACACGTGTTACAGAACGTCTGATTTACATGGGAACCACAGCAGCCTCGCCCCCCCCCCCCCCCCCCCCCACACACACACACACATTTGTCACTCCCCCGTTGGCTCCACTTCACTGATATGCATATGCAAATGTAGTGCTAGATTACTAATTATACTGTCGTAGCAGAGCTGCAATTATGAAAGGCAGTGGTCGTGTAGAAGAGAAACTGAGGGCACGAAAATATTTAGACACAAATACAATAATTCACTTGGCAGGAAAAAAACTGTCCTCGTGTCTGTCCTCGCTCAGACAGTCGACTTTACTGGAAACAGCATAAACATGATGCTGCAAAATATAACAACAGAAATAATAATGAAGCGTCCATCATAACGTCATTATTAAGGTAACAGGTGTAACGCTCCTGTCTGTGTGGTAAATATGTGTGAATGCATGAACACTGTGAAGGACATGTTTGTTGTATATGACTCCTGTTATATGTAAATCTGTCCTCTTTGTCTGTTTCTATGAGAGCAATGAGCACAACAGAGGTTCAAACTACGGCCCCGTCTTCCTCTCTCTGTGCATGTGGTTATGCGTGAACGACCATTCAAACACGCATGTAACATACACTAACACAGCCTGGACATACACACTCACACACTGTAAAGGCCATTTGCTACTTGCTGCATTCTGTCTTCATGACGGCGCTCGCACCAGGCGGCTCACAGATCCCATCATTTAGCCCTTATCTTACTGGCGGAGGTTGTTTGTAGGGGAATGAGTGTGTGTGTGTGTGTGTGTGTGTGTGTGTGTGTGTGTTTATATGCCTTTATTCGTGCCTGGAGACCAGCAGCAGTAGCTCTGCACACTGTGTTAACTGCCCCTTGATTTGCTCCATTGTTGAGTCTTTTTCTGTCTGCAGTCACTCTCTGCTAAATACTATGTTTCATGAGGAGGTGGAGCATGAAGAGGGAAATAGCAGGAAGCATATTATGAGATGTAGGCTGCTTAGTCTATTATTCAAGTTCCTCAGGTTAGATGTGAGAGTTAAACTTCAGCTATTATCGATGCATAAAGCCGCGTGCTGGATGGAGGACGAGGTGGGCTGATCGCCGTTGAGCAAACCTGCGTTTACCGACGCCCGGAGCTGAGAAGTGAGACGGGATCAATGCTGCAGGTCTTATTTAGATTCCAATTACAGCCATTTCTGATCAATTGGCTCCTCTCCACAGCGGCAAACTGGGGCTCTGCCTTTGATCAATGGCCACACACACAGCTCACACTCACAAACACAACCACAAATACACACGCAGTCTGTTTTCATGTTCACACACACACACACACACACACACACACACACACACGAGAAGCGATACAAAACCATCCAAATGTGTTTGATCGATGCTCGGCGGCCTGAGAGCAGGATCTGCATTATTTCATGCTCTGTAGTTTGAATTGATCGCAGGATAAAATGATTAGTGAAGGAATCTTTCGGCGTCGGGTTTATTTGCCTCCTGGAATTCGTCTGTGAGGACGAGAGTTCGTCCTTGGAAGTGTTTCTGTGATCTTTGTTTTGATCTTCAAACACGTTACAGGTACGTGCTGGAGGAGCAGAACACAGCCGCATGTGAGGAGGAAATTTACCTCCACTTTATCTCCCTGTGCCTTTTACCTGCTTACACTTCTGGAATATACCACACAGTCTCCATTGTACTGGCATAAAACATGGCGCCTGCTTCTCATCGGCCCAGGATTGAAGAGCTAACCTGTTAAGTCTACCTGAGCTCCATCACCTGCTGTTGCAAACCACTCTAAAGGAAGTTTTAGAAATCGTCATGGAAACAAAACAGAATTGTGTGCACGTATTTGTCTTTCATTCATGTTTCAAATGTCACAACACGCAGGCCGTCAGGGCGCGTTCACCTACCGTCTGTTTGTTGGTCAGAATCAAAGCCTAACTTGTTACAGTGTTGCATTTTGCCTGGTGCTTGGTTTGTGTTCACACAGCGAGGTTTGTGATGCGTGAGGAGACTGCTCTCTGATTGGTCAGAATTTCCACGTGTGAAATCGTTTATTCAGCCCATATTTCTATTTCCTCGTCGCTCCCCCGCGTCTGTCCTCTCCTCATCCTGATGCCTGGCTGCGTGTCTGTCTCTGCCAGTGTCAGCATCCGTTAATTACCCACAATGCATTGTGTCTGGGTTTGCCTCCTGTATTTGGTCCTACTTTAAGTCTGTTTATGTTCACACCAGAATCAAACCAGAACCTGGAATGTGCCGAATCCCGTCTTTTCTAGTGGACCACGGTCCGGTTGTTCACACCGACCTAAACGAACTGCACCGAGGGGACAAACGCTCCAGGCTTCGGTTCAGTCGGACTAAAGCAGGCTGCTGTGACCCCGCCCTTCAGTCCCTCAGCACACAGCGGCTCAGCAGCCTTTAGGACTTTCTGAGTGTGAGCAGAAGTCAGAGTTTACGCGTGATTTTAACTCAAAGCATCTTAAGTTTAGACGCCAAAACCGGGTCCTGGGCTTGTTTGACCTTTGACCTCCAGTCCAGTGGACGTTCTGGTTTCTATCTACTTCATCACCTGACTTCATAAAGGCTCTCCTGTTGCAGGCATCAAATGTTTGATCCAGTTAGAACTCATTAGTTTAAATGTAGACTTTTATAAATGATATGTTGATGAAGATTACGACCTGCTGTGAAGCTAAAGCAGAGCAGCGTACAGATGTGTGTTAAATGTTCAGACTCATCTGACTGGCAGACAATTAAAGATCGACCTGCTGCAAGCTCCCCAGCAGCAGAGGCTGCAGGCTGAAGGTTTACTCTGAGAACGATCCCTGTGCTGACACTGAAACACACAGTACAAGCTGGCACAGACGGACTGTGAGTCGAGCTCATGTGAATCACAACTTTGTTTTTGGACTGTTTCCATGTGTGTGTGTGTGTGTGTGTGTGTGTGCGTATGTGTGCATGTGTGTTTATGAAGAAGGAAAGATGAAGAGAACTTGGCCCTGTTTGCAGGTGGGTGGTGTTACTCAGAGGAAACCCTCTGTTGTGTTAAACAAGCAGTAGATGACCTGAATGATTGCAGATGGCTTCACACACACACGCACACTCACGCACACACACAGTCTCACACACACTGCAGCCCACACTCGCCCCGCTCTCCTCCGTCTGTGTCAGTATGTTTGCTTTGTTTGGATGCGTCGCTTCATTTTGTTGACTTATTTTCTGCATCAGAAACAATCGCTGCGGCAATTGGGAAGAGGATTAATTTTATGCAAATGTATGCAAATAACTGTGACACAGAACTCCATCCGCATCGGTTCTATGCAAATGATGTTTGCTAAACAGGCGCTTTTCCCAGCCCCCTCACATCCCACCCACCCCTCAGCCCTCTGTCCTCACCCTTTCCTCCCCCGCTAGCATCGCCCTGTATGCGTCTCTTTTCATCATTTCCCCTTTTGCTCCCCTTCAGCCTCCTTTAATCCCCTCTCCACCCTTTCTCTCAGTTGGCCAGCAACTCTGCCCGGCCTGCTCCCCCCTGTCTCTCCCCTTCACCCTCTCCCTCTCTCTCCCCCCTCCACTGTAATCCTCCTCTTCATTCCTCCCCCTCTCATCCCTCTGTGTGCAGCATGGCTGTTAGTGGTGTGAGGAGGCACTAATGGAGCTTGAGGAAAACATTGTCATAGTGCCTGGAAAGCGCAGAGCCCGGAGCCATGCAGGAGGCAGCCAGGAAGGCCCGACATTAGACTTGCTAATGGAAGGTTAACAGAACAGAGAGGAGACGGGATGGAGAGGGAAAACACGAGGAGCAGAGGAGATAAAGAGGACGAGGGGACTCCTGAGGCAGAGAGGAGAAGGAGAGATGGAGGGAGAGAAAGTGTGACACTGAGAAAACAGGCAGAGAGACAGATAGAGGCGCTTCCAGGGGAGATGGCAAACAGTCTGATCCTCTGTCGGCCGTCCTGCCAGCACATGGGGGGAAGGAGGAAGAGAGACGAGAGGGAGGAAGGAGGAGGGGGGACTTTGGCTTTCTCTTTCCTCCCTCCATGCGGCAATCCTCTTTTCTGGTTTCCCGTTTCATGAGATTGTAGCATCACGCGTGACGCTTCCCTTCAAAGGCGAGGGAAAGTGTGCGTGTGTGTTTGAATATAACGGAATTCATTAACCCCCAACCACCCCGACCCCCCCGGATTCCCCAGACAACCCCCATGACACACAGCACTGCCATCAAAGCAAGAAAGAATTCTTATAGAAGTCACCCATCCGGAGTTTGGTGCTCATTTGTGCGAGAACCAAGAAAAGGGCTCAGAAACACAAAGAGACCTGAAAGAAGAGTTTCTGTTGACGTGACTGGAGCGCTCAAACAGCTCTGTGCTGACCGAGCAGCAGCTACACGGGAAACAGGAAGAGAATGTGGAACTACAAGCCCTGCAGTTCCTCTGGTGTCCACTTGAGGCTGTCTCCAGCAGTGAGTCAGTCCCCATAGAGCCCCATGTTAAACTTTACAGCAGAAATAAACATGTTTACAGCCTGGTACAAAAAACAGTTTGGGTCTCTATAGCTCATTTCTCTCTTCATGACAACTGTACGGGGAGAATCTTTATACAGCTCACCTGTTTACATTATATTAAGGCTTACAGTGATGCAGTATTAGGGGTGTGGCCTCTTTCAGTGACAGCTGGGAGCTGCTAGCTGTCTGCTAGGTGTCCCCTCAGCTAACTCAGTCACTGAACGTAACCTCTGGGCCGTGTTTGTGCTGTTGGAGCCTCTTGGAGATTTGTTCTCCTTCTGGCTCCGACAAACCAACATGTCAACAACAAAACAGGCAAACTCATAAGGCCGTCGCCAAACCACAGGGTGACGTCAGGTCAGTAGCATCCATAAGCTATACAGTCTGTGGTGTTGTGAGCGATACGCTGCAGTGAGCAGTCGGTCACACAGTCTCACACCTTAACAGCATTTGTGAGTAATATGCTTTTCTCTGCTGTGTGCAAGCAATGCAATACAGCTAAGTAATATCTCTGTGCAGAGCAATAGTGGCTGTCAGCATTATATAGATGAGTTGATGTCTGGGACGTGTGTGTGTGTGTGTGTGTGTGTGTGTGTGTGTCAGATCCATTGAGACTGCAGGTAAAGCAATAAGAATAAACCACTGAGAGACGTTGGGAGAGTCCTGCGTTAGCGATGCGTCATTAGCATTTGTAGCCGCTCACATGGTCGACTGTCTCAGACATCAGGAGGAACGAGTGAAACAAAGACAGACTCACAGTGAACACAGGAAGTTGTCTCTGTGTTAACCTACAGGTAACCTCTACAGGAGTGATGCGTTGTGATGACATCATCTGATCTATTGTACGAGATGTGGAAACACTGCAGCATCACTGGCAGCAGTCGTACCATCACACTGAGTTTTACATGCCGTTCATCATTTAAAGGTTCAGTCTGTGAGATCTAGGAGGATCTGATCTGATCTTCATAAGTATGTAGTCCAATGTTTACTGTCGCCCAGTGAGGGCAGAACACCGGCTCTAGAGAAGGCAAGTAGGGGGCAAGGGAATATGTTTGGGGGGCATCTGTTAGCAACATGAGTTACAAGCTTGCCTCATCCAGACTAAAAGTAGCCTGGAAGAAACCGGAGCAATCAGCTGAGCCTTTATTTGCAAGTTGGTTTAGCTAAAACTTTACAGCACAGCTTTCGTCTTTGTTTAGAATTTAGCGGCTGGTGATTTGTGTTGAGCGGGATGAAATCAGAGTTGAGCTCACAGCTCACACCTCCGAGCCAGAGGGGTCGAGGTGTGCAGCCAGTGTGGCTCTCATACACGCTTGAAAGGAGAGGAGTGAGGGGCAACGTGGTTGCAACCTGCACTCTGTTAGATAGATAGATAGATAGATAGAGAGATAGATAGATAGATAGATAGATAGATAGAGAGATAGATAGATAGATAGATAGATAGATAGATAGAGAGATAGATAGATAGATAGATAGATAGATAGAAGAATAAAACACACGACGGGAGCTGCTGCAACAGGCTGCAACCTAGCGCGGTCACAGTGTCAGCTTAGTGGAGCTAGAAACTTGACAGTTCCATTCGTAGGATAAATCTAACCTGTATTTAAGATGATGATATTTTCACTTTTCTTTTTGTTGTTGCTTCCACATAATTCCGCCTGTGAGCTCAGCACCTGTCTGATCGTCGACCTGCTGCAGCTCGTTGCCTCTCAGACGTCTCTGTGTTCCCGGGTCTCATCCTTCAGCTCGGTGATTGCACTGTTATCAACCCACAGCAATGAAGTCCCAAACTGTAGCTCACACTGACACGAGCGTCAGATTAAAGGGACAGTGACGAGCTCGTGAAACAGGCAGAGTAAAAGAAAGAGACAGACGAGGAGGCAAACACACACAAACATGCACAGACGCACACACACAGCCGCAAACAACACAGATTTATGTGGTAATACGATGGCATGGCAGTTGGTGACAGGCATAGTGTGTGTGACATCCACACTCAGCAGGCCTCTGGCTCTGTTCTGTGTGTGTGTGTGTGTGTGTGTACAAACTGCAGTGTCTCCAGCAGCTCTCATCTGTCATGGCTGCAGACGGCTGCTGTGCACCACCAGACGCTGCTCTTTGGTTGCGACAGACGTCTCGCTGTGGATGTGTGTGTTTGCACGTTGTTGTATGTGTCAAGCTAACGATTGAGCTACACGCCTGCAGCTAACAGCTCAGACAAACATTGTACTGTCGACACACACACACACACACACACACACGCCGAGTTGTGACATCAGCACTCACATCTGTTTCAGATGTTCCAGTGTGTTTTCATCCCATAAGGCCACGTGTGTTGTTCTGTCACCATCCAGCACAGTCGTCTGGAAAAGAGCGCCTTTCTAACTTTGCCTCCATCTTTCACTGTAGCGGAGGAGAGGGTAACGAAGTGAGCGGAGATGGATGGGGAGATGGAGAGCGAGAGAAGGGGATGTGCGGAGAGATGGAGAGAGGATGAGAGCGCAGGAGGAAGAAGGATGGAGGAGTGAGACGGTGCGGGGAGTTTGATTCCTCCAGTTGTCAGAGGAGCTGCATTATTGATGTGCTGAGGATCCCACAGTGTCGCTGAGACTCTCAGTCTGTCACGTCACGTCCTGTGTGTGTGTGTGCATGTGCCTGCGTGTGTGTGCGCACGCAGTTTTAGTTTGTATTGGTCGCACAAGTCCCGCAGGAGAGCCACCTGTCAACACCTCCATATCACGGAGCTCAGGCAGTGACAATGCTGTCTCTGTCGCACTGACCACATGGGAGGGCGTGCTCACTCACACACACTTCCTGAGTGATCAGTGGGAGGAGGTGACTCAGTGTGTGTGTGTGTGTGTGACGGTTCTGTGTAGTACTGAGGATCCTCCTGAGTCTCTGATTCTCTGCAAGTTTCCACTCGCTGAGATTCAGTTTGTCAGTCTGCATTATGAAGTTAGAAGTTAGCAGAAGTAGCTCGCTGTGTGTGTGTGTGTGTGTATGTGTGTGTGTGTGTGTGTGATGAGTCTCTGACACTGAGCGATGGCCCTGCTCTGAGCTTTGTCTCATGAATAGTTTAGAGCGTCTCCTCCGCACACAGAACTCCTCGCCGTTAGATACAAACACAGCAGAACATGATCAATACATCATGTCACTGTGGACGTCCAGCGGTGCATTAACAGGCCAGCAGCTACAGTTACTGTATGTTTCACTCAATACATGTGAGCATGAGGTCGTTGTTCAGTCTATAAAATGTCTAAAATTACAAGATAAAAGTCGATGACAGTTTGCAGCTCTTTGAGAGATGTTCACTTAAAAAACGTTCAGAAAGAAAACGTTGTGCTCGTCTTTGAGCGGATTCATGTGTGAGGAGGTTAACTGTTTACACTCATGTTCTTACAGTTGGATTAATAATCCATCCTGTAGTTGGACTGTATAAGCCTCAGTGTCTGATCTGACACTGCAGCTCCGTCCTTCCTTCTCCGCCGGCTTTACATCGAAACGAGATCACATGCGATCGTGCTTGCCTGCTGTCTGTGTCTGCAGACAGAGAGCAACATGCTGGTGCTATTTCTGCACGTGTTTAACCCTCGCATTTCAATTTGCTCAGGTAGAAATCCCCTGCTGTCCGTTAGGGACAGGTGTTATGCTGGATACCAACAGAGACACCAGAGGATACCAACAGCCTTCCACTACCTACACACTGAAACATATTCCAGCTTTGTGCCTTCCTCCACGACAGACTAAACAACTAAATGTCACATCAGTTATTAGTTTGCACAGAATATTAGGAGTTAGGGTGATGATGCAGTTATAAAGTGCTGATGGCTGACAGTCACCGATGAGGAGGGTCGAGAGAGAGAGAGAGAGAGACTCTACCATCACAGCACTGTGATTTAAAGGTCAGGGCTCGTGTGAAACTTTGGTTCCTCTTTTTATTTAGCTCTGCTCCACACGTCACGACCTGAAGAAGGAGAAGAAGAAGAAGAAGACACACTTTATTAATCCCTGTGGGGAAACTCGATCATTTCAACATGCTACACAAACACAGGCACCAAATACACACATGCACAAACAGGACTCTATTGACGTGCATTAATGGAGGGATGTCAGAGTGAGGGGGGGCTGCACATGGACATGCGCCCCAAGCAGTTGAGGATTTGGTGCCTTGCTCAAGAACACCTCGACGGGACGCATGCATGGAAACTCCCTACAGACTGAGCTACCGTCTCCTACATTCTTCTCCGAACGTTTCCACCGTCTGGTCCAGGTGTGATTCACCGACTTCACTAACCATCGTCAGCAGAGCAGAGAGCGTCGGAGCAGCCGACAGCCTCTTCTCTGGTCCCATCAGTTAGTTTGTGGTTTGTGTTCAGTCAGAGGATCTGTAACGTCACAGCCCGTCACGTGCTCCTGTATCACTCTGTCCGACATCTCCCAACCCAAGCTGTGTTTGATAGCTGCATGTTTTGGCCTAGAAAAATTAGATTTAATTGATTCTGATTTATTTTATTCCTTGCAACATCAGCGTGTCA